>NC_141066.1:35985796-36068296 GCF_041138505.1 Cibotium barometz
GAAGGTATTTTTTTTGGCATTAATCGTACATACAGAAAAACACTTGGCATTCTTTCCATTATGCCCTACGCAATGCTAAGTATAAGTCAAATTTTATATTGGCAACCAATTCTAAAGAGGGATAAACAAGGATGGTGTAGCCACGATGTATTTTTTTCTTCCCATGCCAATAATTTCTCCTTGATTTCTTTGTAATTGGATATATTGAGCACGGTTCAAGAAATTACCATATGAATTTTTCCTCTAAAAATGTTTTCTTTTTTCAAATGCCATTTGTTTTTTGTCCTCGGCATGCCAATCTCTATTTCACATGGCATAACCATGGTGTAGTGTATGATCATTTTTTTTTGTTGCACTATTTTTACCATAAGAATAGGATAATATACATAGAGTACGGAGAAAAAAATTATCAAAATAATTATTTTCATAACAAAATTGATTTTTTTAAGACCTATGAAAGGACACTTTCATGTCTTATAGTCTTAACAAACTAGTTATATAGTATAATAAAAATTAGACATTTTTTATGCTTCTTGGACTCTAGCCTAACAAGAACACATGTGCCTCCTTATTACTAGGAGGTACTAGGTTTGAATCTACCCATCTCCCCCTTGGGAAGATGATGATGGCATTGTAATTTCAATATCCTATCTTGCAATACAAAAAATATATATAGTTTTGTTTTTACAAACAGCTAGGGTTTGTGTAATATAATAAGACTTTAAAATAAGTAAAGGTTTGTGTAATATAATAAAACTTTAAAACAAGTAAGGGTTCAATCCTAGGGCTTGTTAGTCTTTAGTGCATTTGGCTTACAAGTTACAATAGGGGGATTAATGTTCATTTTAAACTTATGGAAGTAAGAATTCTCTTGCACAAGTCTATGATTCACAGTCATAGTGATAGGTGTTCATGGTATCACTTGAAAAAATATATATCCTAACATACTGACAGATTTTACGATATCACTTCAAAGAATATATGATAACCTACATGTATAGCAAAGATCTTTCTTAAAAGTAGTCTATATGTTTTTTGCTCATATGTAAGATGTGCTTTTTATAAGCCTCTAAAGTAACTTTTTCACATATCTCATGTCTCTTCTTATGGTAGAGATGTGGACAAGCACCACTGTTATTCAAATCTCTATATTATAGGGCTTGTTGAGTCTATAGGGCCACGCTTGGAGAATCTCAAAAAGTGCTTCCAACATCTTTAACATTCCGAGTTTCCCATGCACCTATTATTACCCTTTGGAAAAGGTCTGTTATATTATCCTTGTGCATTGGTGATCTATAAAGGGAGCCTCAAAAGTCAAACTCTCAAGCCTACAATTTAAGTGATTTAAGTCTTTTGTCCAACCCTTGATCAACTCCAGTTGTTGCCAGCAGGGTTGTTAGACACCCATTCATTTTTTGCCTACGGGCGTTGGGCTGCTCTGGCCTCTCTTTGCTCCATGTGGTTCAAGCTTAGATAAATTCGTCAACTAATTAGTATGATCTCTACTTGGAAAAAAATTTACTAAAATAAAATAAAAATTAGAATGGCTCATCATTCAAAATTGATGTTTCACTATGTGCTTGAATTCATCAAAGAACAAATGTAATATCCAAAAGTAATTCAAGTTACCAAATAGACCCATATATGTGTAGATGTATGCATGCACACTAACTTTTTGCTCAAGCATGCAAGTGAACATGCCTAGATATGTATATACATGTGTTCTTTTCCACATATGTGGGAAAATTGCTTGCAGATTATCAAGGTTAGGCAAGACATAAATATTTCATTTCATTGAGAACCGTTCTTGGAGCTCCCCCTTAAGTGCTTCATCTATCTATGACCAATAATCTTCATACTACTTTTCCTTTAATGGTGTTTAGGCTGGTTAAATAGAGAGCATGTGTCCATGTGAGTAGGACTAAATATAACATAGTATTTATCGAGAGAGAATTAAAAATTTTGCTTGAAACATAAAAATTAGAAGTCCTCACATGTCTTTTTTTTCCTATCTTCAAAAATTCAAGATAGAATCTCTCTCTCTCTCTCTCTCTCTCTCTCTCTCTCTCTCTCTCTCTCTCTCTCTCTCTCTCTCTCTCTCTCTCTCTCTCTCTCTCACACACACACACACACACACACACAACCATTTTATCATTTGGAAAACTACAAAACACCAATCTTGTCATATGTCTCAGATGCGGCAAACACTTTCACTCAAGATTTCACGTTCAAACTAGGGCACGAAAATGGGAATATTACCATATTGGAGCCGTAGTCGGCTAGTGAAATGAGGGAAGAGGAATCGGCAGTATTGGGTAAGCAGCAACTTACAGGCAGAAGGAACTGTGGAACAAGTTTTTTCAATGCTTATGCATCAATTTGAAGCCATTAGTGCAAAAGCCTTAATTAACATCTTTACGGCTAGGTCAATATGATTTATGTGCTCTATTTTTTCCAAGCATATTTGTAACTAATGTGCATTAGATTTATTATTTACTTGCTTTGTTTATGATGAAACATATAGAAACTATAATAGTTAATGTACAACTATTTCTTTTGTTTATGATGAAACATATAAGAACTGTAATAGTTAATTTACACTTATTTGCACCTTGATAGTGTGCTTCAATACCTCTTCAATGCATAAGTCATGCTTGCACAGACAAAAAGAAGTTGGCCTTTAAAAGTTTTGACATGTAGAATCGGGCCCACTTAAGGTTTGTGGAAAAGGATGCTTCTTTCCTTGTTTCCTATAATAGTTATTGTACAACTATTTGCACCTTGATAGTGTGCTTGAATACCTCTTCAATGCATAAGGCATGCTTGCACACACAAAGAGAAGTTTTAAGGTCTGACATGTAGAATTGGGCTTATTTAAGGTTTGTCGAAAAGGATGCTTCTCTTGTCATTTCTAAGGTGACATGACAAGCAATGGGTCTCCCTCCCTTGATTTTGTGGAAAAGGATGCTTCTCTCCTCGTTTCTAAGGTGGCATGACAAGCAATGGGTATCCCTCCCTTGATTTTGTGAAATGTGAATAGCTTTAAAATTTATGTTTAATATATGTGTAAATTTGTGCAATGTTTTAAGATTAAGAGAAGGGGTGGACCTTGATGGAGTTGGCCAATGCAATATTATTATACCAGTATTTCACATAATGTTAAATCTATGTTCCATGGTGGAGTACTACTACTTATGCCAAGAGGTATATATGTCATCCATTATTATTATGGGTGTTCCACTAGTTTACGTGATAAGATACAATAACACCTTGGTCATATTTTTAAGGATACCATAGTAGACTTTCCTATAATGAGTTGAGGTTATGTTTTGGATAAATCATGTTTTATAGGTAAATTTGATTGAGTGAAAATATCTTATTAAGTGCCAACTTAGCCAAATGAATGATGAACATGAAGCCCTTGTTAAGTGTCAACTTAACCAAATGAATGATGAACATGAAAATATCATATTAAGTGCAACTTAACCAACTAAATGATGAACATGAAAATATCATATTAATTGCAACTTAACCAAATGAATGATGAACATAAAGCCCTTGTTAAGGTGAAAAAAAGAAATTTAGATGATGGATTTTTTAATTAAAATCCAAGAAGTATGTGCTAGTAGAACACACATGCATACGATGAACATGAAGCCCTTGTTAAGGTGAAAAAAAGAAATTTAGATGATGGATTTTTTAATTAAAATCCAAGAAGTATGTGCTAGTAGAACACACATGCATTCCATAGAATGGGGTCTTCATGTGCTAGTAGTACATAAGAACACACATGAGTAGAGCTTTAAGATTTTGATTTTGTATGTTCGAGGCTCAAACTATAATTTAACATAACTATGCAAAAAAAAAACAAAAAGTTCTATGATATTGTTTTCTTCTTGTTTTTTGACATAAGCAGTGATGTCATTAGGATAACCTTTGTAACCTATAAAGGTGCATATACTTTATTGAAGAAATCATGAAAACTATCACATCATTGAGTTGTGTGTCAGTTTTGGTGTCTTAGGTGGCAATTGAAAGTCACGTATTATTTTAAGGTTATTAAAACCTTAAAATAAGGTGATGTGTGGCTTGAGAAAAGGCCAATTCGAGAAGTGAAGCGGTGGGCATTGAAGCAGGAACGCACTGGTGATTCACTAAGAGCAGACTAGCACCACAAGAAAGTCGCAGGTGGGAGCAGCATTGAGTATATGATCTTTGATACTAATTAATGACCACTCTATGTATGCTAGGGTTAGGGTTAAGCCAACTATGGAGGTTGGAACAATTCCATTGTGCAGATTCTACACACACACACACACACACACACAAAGGGAACATACGACTCAGAATTCCAACAATATGCTTGGTTTAATGTATCTAATGGACTAACTTAACCATGCCTAGCCTCAGATGACTTATATGCTTTGTTTTCCAAGTGGGTTAAGAGACTGGCCCTGACCACCTACGGCTGAGAGATTGACCTATGGAGCATGTGCCTAACATGTCCTGGACCAGAGCTCACAATGGGGCCACATCATATGAAACATGTTCCTAAAAAACAGTACTAATGATGTAAAATGTTATACTGAATGCTATGCCTATGTGTCACATAGCATGAGACGGGAAAGTACATGGGACCTCGAGAAGCATGCCAACAGAAAAACACAAATGTGAGAGAATATCAGATTGGGTCCCAGCTGCCCCCCCAAGCATGTGCCAAAAGCATCCCCGCTTGAGTATTTTTATTATATTTTATTCCATCAAAAATAGATTACATGGCTTTTTTAGCCCAAGCTTTCTCTACAAGCTTTCTTTTTACAAAAATTGGATAATAAATATTTCAAAAATCTCACTCCCGTGATAGGCCTCCCGGTTTAGGAGACAACTGTCCTCGGTTATATGGCTATTTTAGCCCAAGCTTTCTCTACAAGCTTCCTTTTTACAAAAATTGGATAATAAATATTTCAAAAATCTCAGTCCCGTGACAGGCCTCCCGGTTTAGGAGACAACTGTCCTCGGTTATAACTATCAGCACACACGAGTGATTAACACATTAATCGTTCCCACATTGGACTCACTCACAATAATTAATTGGAATTACTCTCAATAATTAGTTGATTCACTCCCAATGTCCTTACATGCGTCGCACATGCCTTAGAGTTTATCAGATTCACTCACAATAAAACTCCCATAATCTTTACATGCGTCACACGTCTTAGAGTTGATCAGATTCACTCACAATCAAACTCCTACATTGGATTCACTCACAATGTTTTCATACGCGTCACACGTATTCAAAGAGTATACCACACATCTCACACGTGTTACAGCTAATTGGATTCACTCACAACCAACTAGAGTCACCCTCTAAAGAATCAAATTCACTCTCGATTCTTATACCACACCGGGTTACCTTCATCAAGAATTAATTCAGAAGAGTTGATTGGATTCACTCACAATCAAACTCACACATTCCTTAGATGTGACACATGTCACAATTGATTGGATTCACTCATAACCAACACTCAATTTGTGATAAGTTATCCGTTTCACAGATAAATATCACCAAGTATTCATAATATAAGACATGTAAAAGAGACATTGTATCAAGGACTTCTATGTGTAATAAATTCTAGAGTCCCATACCACCAGAAATTATCCCACACAAATCTAGAGATAAGCATACATTGGAATGCATGACATAGGATTAATCTCATTTCCCATACCACAAGACTAATTCATAGTGAAAAAATCATAAAGGATAGTTCAAGATGGAATGGCTAGTTCCTCTCAGAAGTTCTGCTTTTGATGCATAAGAACTCTCCTTTAAATTTGCAAAGGTCTTATATAAATTTATTGTAAAGATAAAAAAATGAATATGTTACCCTCAGAGTCAAAGTAATCGTAATTGTAGTCTTGTTCTTCATCATCATCGAGTCCAAGTGAAATAACAAATATTAAATAAAACTTGATGACGTAAAAATAAAATCCAAAAGTAAGAGAATCTTACCTTGATGTATTGTTGGCTACAAAATGAAAAGGTTAAGAGAAATAAAGAATTTAAGACAAATTGTGAATAACTAAAAACGTGATTATTCAGTAAAGATGAGGACTTATCGTGTGTAAGTTCGAGATGAAAATTGTTGGAAGCTCCATGGTAGAGATCATTGGTATAACCTGCATATCATGCTTACACCACACATAAAACAACATGCCTACACTCATACATAAACTCAAGACTATTGCTTTCATGATTATGACATAAACTGCTTAAGTAATAATTGTTGAAATTAGGGTTGCAGGAAAGCACATAAAGCTTGGAGAAGAAGCAAGAATGCACACAACACACAATGTATTAGATTGTGTCAATGTACAAAAGATAAGTTAGCCCTAGAATGATGGGCGTATATATAAGCCGGGGAGAAAAAACCTCCTAAAGAGGGAAAAAGTGCCCCAGCGGTCCTAAGTGTGTTCACACACATCACTGCCTATATATATGGCAACAAATTCCCCCTGGGAGTGATGGTGTGAACGAGAGCTGGCACTCATGTATAGGGAAGTGCCATGCCCGAAGTAGATCAATCCACAAAGGGGAGCAAGCCCAACGCTTTGCGGAAAGCTTCGAACTTCTCACACGAGGAAGCACCTTTGTGAAAAGATTGGCGAGGTTGTCCTGTGTTGGCACATAGTCCAAGCTGATCTCTCCTGCTAAGAGTCTCTCTTGCTGAGAGTCTCTCCCTGACATAGTGATGATGCACCTCAATGTGCTTTGTGCGAGCATGAAAAACTGGGTTTCTCGCAACTACCAATGCGCTCTGACTGTCAGTGTAGATAGAGGTGGCAGACTCCTGTCCAACACCCAAGTCAGCCACCATAAGCCGTCTGAGCCACACACACTCAACCATAGCTATGAAAGCTACCCTGTACTCAGCTTCACAACTAGAAGTGGCCACAATAGGTTGCTTCTTGCTCAACCAAGATATGCATGAGCTAGCAAGCATGAAACAAAAACCACTTGTTGTGGACACTCTTGTGTCATAGCAACCAGTCCGATTTGAGTCCGAAAAAGCATGTAAATCAAGCGGCAATGATCCCCCCTTGGGATAAAATAACCCAAGATGTATGGTGCCACTCAAGTAGCGAAAGATGCGTTTAACTGCTTTCCACCAATACTGAGACCCTGGGCTATGCATAAACCTACTCACTTGTGAGACTGCAAACTGAATGTCCGGCCTCGTAATGCATATATAAATGAGGCAACCAACAGCTGTCTGATAGAGTGTGACATCAAAGTGATCTCTAGCATCATGAAGACTCAACTTCAAACCTGTCTCCATTGGAGTAGCAATAGGCTTCCAGTCTTCAAGGCCAAATCTCCGCAACAATGTCTCAATATACTTTGTCTGACACAAAGCAATACCTCCATCACACTGCTTAAATTGTATCCCCAAATAATGATGCAAATGCCCCAAATCTAACATCTCAAAAGAGGCATTCAAATCAGCCTTAAAATCAGCAATATGACTCTCATTTGGTCCTGTGAGCAGCATGTCATCAACATAGAGAGCAATGATTAGATGTACATCATCCACACATTTTACATACAAAGTGCTTTCTGTTGGACTATTCTGAAAACCATGTGTAGCCAAATATGCATGTATCTTTTCATACCAAGCTCGTGGAGCTTGCTTTAAACCATACAAAAGCCTTTTTCAACCTACACACTTTGTTTTCCTGCCCTCTTTGAACAAAACCACGAGGCTGCAATACATACACTTCCTCATGCAAATCTCCATTCAAGAATGCAGTCTTTATATCCAACTGATGTACATTCCAACCATTATGAGCTGCGAATGCACAAATGCTACGAATGGTAGTCATACGACAAATGGGAGCAAAGGTCTCATCAAAATCAATGCCCTTTTCTTGAGCGCATAACCCTTTGCAACAAGTCTAGACTTATAGAGCGATCAACACTGCCATCTGGCTTTCGTTTCAACTTAAAAACCCACTTACATCCAATGGCCTTTTTACCAATAGGCAAATCACACAAAGACCATGTACCATTCTTCATTATAGCATCATATTCACTTTGCAATGCAGCCAACCAATTTTCTGATTTTTGTGCCTCATCAAATGAAAGAGGTTTTGTCATGAGAATATATTTTAAGTCCTTTAGAAAAATATTATTTATCCCCTCTTGAGTAATTTGGGGACGCCTAAGTTACTCTTGCGTCATGCCGGCTAGGTTAATATCGTGGGTGATACCACTATAAATATTAATACGTGCGGTATATGACGTATGTTTGAGGCCACCTATGACTATTTTAGTTAGGTTTGTATGGCAGGGTGATTCCTGGGGTACTTACGCCTGGTAGTCATGAGTTGGTGATGATTTGTGCCTGTTTAATATTTGTGGGATTAATTTAATAATTAATTGGGCTTATATTTTCAGGTGATGAAGACTATGGGAATTGAAGAGTTTACTTTGGAAGAAATGTCTTGGATCATCACATTTCATTTTTGGCAAGCATAGTAGCTTGTAACCTTATTAAATGATTTTTCCATTTTGAACTTTAGGAAAGATACATTTATTTTTGTGGAATTTATTAAAGCCTATGGCTTTACCCTAGTCCCAATTTGACACTCTATTTTTGTTAAAGAAGAGTGCCGTGCTCTCTAAAAAGCACATCTTGTATTTTGGGGGCTATGGCCTAATTTTGGTGAAAAAGAAAGCTAATAAAGAAATACTCTTGTGTGGGGAGAGGCCACGCACAAGAGGGGGGAAGATTGCACCCAATATGGTCTTTTTGGAGCTAACTATTTTTGTTTAAGTGTTTAATTTTTCAATTGATTTGATTTAGTTGAAGCTTACAAGCAATGGTTTTTATGATTGAATTAATTCTCTATCTTTCCACAATCAATTCCTAGAATAAGATTCCGGTTGCAGTGGTATCAGAGCTTGGGCTAGGAGATTTGTGGAGAAGGTAGGAAAGGGCTTCAACTTCTCAAAAATCAAGAAAGTGCAGGAATTTATCCACAGTGGACAGAAGGGTGTTTTGCAGGTCTTTACCCAAAGGTCAAAGATTCAAAACTAGATCTACTCTCAAACCCACTCACCACCCTGCAAAACCATCCCTCTCTATCAAAAAGCGGTTTTTCCAAATACTCTGTGAAATCAAAATCTGACCGTATGGATGAAATCCTCATAGCCAAAAACCTCACGGGTAACTCTCAGAAATCAGAAAGCTTCAAGGTTGAGCAAACCCATAATGGATGAAGCAGATAAATCCATGCAAAAGCCATCTTATAATTCTCAATAAGCTTTTGGAGCAAGAGGCGCACGGCGGCAGCTTGCCGGCGCAAAAGCGTGGAGTGGAGAAGAAAAAAAAATTCATGCCTAATCTCCCTAAGCTAATCAACTCCTTAATCCACTTTCTAATCAATCTCACTTTTCCCAATCCCCATGCAAGTCACATCACTCCTTTTTAAACCTCTACTTTTTCCTATTTCCAAATTTGAGGAGAAATTCAAAGGTTTTCCAATTCTGAAAATTTCTGGGTGCAGAAAAGTCATTTACAGGTTTTAAAAAGCTTGAAAATTGCCTAGAAAAGGCCAGAAAATTTCGAAATCGCTTCTGAAAAATTCTAAAAATTTCAAAAAAATATTACAGAGTTTGGGCAAGGTTTACAGGACTGTTTCAGCAGGTTTCAAAGTGCAGAAAAATTATTTCATCAACAATTCGACTAGCCCAAGACTCTCGAATCACGCAGAATCGTTCGGGATTTGTTTGAGGTGACGAGAATTCAATTCAGCCATTGAACAACGTCTTGTTCAGCTTCAACCAAGATGGAATTGCGGGAGAAAAACAAGATAAGTACTCATTTTTGCTTTATTTATTTACATCAAATAAAGTAAAATTTTATTTATCTACATCATTTGCACAAGCACTATGGCAGATTTGCCTATCTCGCCATCAATTCAAGAGCAACTCCTTTCTTTACAACATCAAATTGTAGAAGAAAGAGAGAAGCGTATTGAATTGGAGAGAGCTCTCGAATCGTAGACGCAAGCGTGACTCTTCGCTATCTTTTGATGACGAAGATGACACTATTCAAAGGGCTAAAAATGCTACATTGCAAGCACAAGGTCACAAAAAGAATCCAAGATTAGTCGGAAAGCTTTCACATTTCAAAATTATGATGGAAAGAAGGATGCTAGGGTCATTTTAGCTTGGCTTAGTCAACTAGATGACTATTTTTCTGGAGAAAAATTTTCAGAGAATGATAAGATTAAATGTGCAGTCAATCATATGGTAGACAGTGCAGCTTTATGGTGGAGTGTAATTAAGCAAGGTCGTGACAAGCCAGATTCTTGGAAAAGATTTCAACGGCGGCTGGTTAAAAAGCACTTTTTACCCTCACAATTCAAGTCCAAAGTTAGGCACCAATGGGATACTTTGCATCAATTGGAAAAGGAAACTATGTCATAGTATGTAGAAAAGTTCTGGAATACTTTATTACAGGTGCAGGTTGTGGATAGAGTTAGTGAGAAGGATCAAAAAAGGAAGTTCATATCGGGCCTTAGATCTACCATTAGGGCCGATGTGAATATGTTTCGACCTCATTCACTATCTTCTGCAATATCTTTGGCAACTAATTCAGAACGTAAAAATGGTTTTCCTAAAGAGATTAAAGCACATGAGGGTACTTCTTCTAAACCATTTACTAAATCTTTTTATGCTTCAAAGAAGATGTATAAACCAGGTTATGACAAAGGCAAGGACGAGGCTAAAGGCAACATGAGTACCAATAAGAAAGTCAATGGTGGCAAACCGAAGACATCTCCTATCAAATGTTTCAAGTGCCACAAAGAAGGTCACATAGCACCGAATTGTCCGGAGCGTACCAAGAATTCAACACCAGCAGCAGCAGCTCGAGTCAACATGATTGAAGAAGACGACAATGAAGAAGAATCATTCGAGCAAGAGGGTAATTCCGATCCAGATTACTCAGAACAAGAAGGTAAACCTCATGTTCATTCTTTGCTTAAAATAAAAGGAACGATAAATGGACATGAAGTTCTTATTTTGCATGATGATGGTAGTACACATGATTTCATTTCTGAAAAGGTACTTAAAGCATTAAATCTTCATTCTTCACCTACGTACTATAAAGTCAAAGCAGCATTTACTGGAACAAAGTATAATTGCATGCAAGTGGTGAAAGATTTGGATTTATGCATCAAACCTTTAACAGAAAAGAGGGATTTCTTAGTTGCACCTTTACAAGGGGTAGATATAATTTTGGGTATGCCTTGGAGACACAAATACAATCCTATTATAGACTATGACACTCATAGTATTTCTCTAAGGAAGGACAATGAAAATATTATCCTCCGCCGGTGTCAAGTCAAAGGAGAAATGAGTCCTTTGTTGAGTCACACTCAAGCAAAGAGAGCTCTAAGAAAAAGAGACAAGACTTATATGGTATGGGTTAACCAGCTTGATGCTAAGTTGGACACATCCAAAAGACCAAAGTTTGATTCTTTTATCTCCAAATTTAGTGACTGTTTCATGGAAGATTTGCCTCCAGGATTACCTAAGTCTAGGCCTGAGGATCATAGTATTGACTTATTGCCTGGAAATTCCCCGCCTTGTAAAGCTCCCTATAGAGTCAACAATTTAGAGCAAAGAGAAATCCAAAGCCAAATAGAAGACTTGCTAGAGAGAGGCCTTATTCGACCTAGTACACCTTTTGGAGCTCCAGTACTTCTTGTTAAGAAGAAGAACGGAACTTACCGAATGTGTGTAGACTATCGTGCATTGAATAAGATTACTGTCAAGAACAGATATCCTATTCCTAGGGTAGATGATCTTCTTGATAAGCTTAGAGGATCAAAGGTCTTTAGCAAGATTGACCTAAAGTCTGGGTATCATCAAGTTCGTATGACTCAATCTGACATTTTCAAGATAGCCTTTAGAACCCAAATTGGTCATTATGAGTTTTTGGTTATGCCATTTGGTTTGACCAATGCTCCAGCTACTTTCAGCCGTATGATGAATCGTATATTCCTTAAGTTTCAAAGTTTTGTTATAGTGTTCTTTGATGACATTCTTGTTTTCAGCAAGGATCGACAAGAGCATGAACAACACTTTTGGAACAAGTGTTCAATCTTTTGAGAGAAAATGAATTGTATGTCAATCCTGAAAAGAGTTCTTTCTTTCAAGAGGAGATTGAATACTTAGGTCATATAGTATCGGCCGAAGGGATTCGTGTAGATCCTAAGAAAATTGAGTGTATTGCTTCTTGGCCTACACCTAGAAACATACATGATCTTAGATCTTTTCTTGGCTTATGTAGTTATTATAAGAAGTTCGTCAAGAATTTTGCTTGTATTGCACATCCTTTGACTGAACTCCTTAAGAAAGCTACAAATTTCAATTGGACTGATAAGCAAGATAAATCTTTTGCAACACTCAAGAGTGCTTTAACACAAGCACCAGTTCTAACACTACCTGATTTTCAAAGACCATTCTTTATAGTAGTGACTGATGCTAGTGGCAAAGGATTTGGAGCTGTTCTTATGCAAGACAACCATCCTATTGCATATCAAAGTAGAAAGCTTAAGCCTGCAGAGCAAAATTATAGCACTTATGATAAGGAATTAGCAGCAGTAGTGCATGCTTTGAAAATCTGGAAGCATTACCTAATTGGCTCTGAATTTCTTATCAAGACAGACCAACAAAGCATTAGGCATTTGCTTACGCAACCTCTTATTTCAGATAGGCATATCAAATGGGCAGCTTTCATTCAAAGTTTCCAACCTATGATTCAATATCAACCTGGAAAAGAAAATGTTGTTGCCGATGCTTTGAGTCGAAGACCAAATATCAACAACATTTCTATAATTGAAAGTGAACCATTTGTCCTCATGAAAGAAACTTATGAAGTTGATCCAGATTTTTCTCAAATATGGATCAAATTGCGTGAAAACAATTGGACACCTCACGGAAGTTATTCTCATAATGATGGCTATCTTTTCTTTGAGAAAAGATTGTGTGTTACTCAACCTTACAGACAACTTGTCTTGGAAGAGATGCACCAACCACCATTTGTGGGACATAGAGGAGTTTCCGCAACACTTCAAGTAGTTTCTCGAGAATTCTATTGGCCCCATTTGAAGAATGATGTAGCTAAGTTTGTAGCTGAATGTAACATTTGCCAAACAATCAAAAGCTACAAAGGCAAAGCTTTAGGATTGCTTATGCCTCTACCTATTCCTGATAGACCATGGGAACAAGTGTCTATGGATTTCATTACTGGCTTCCCTACTACTTCCAGTCACCATGATATGATTTGGACAATAGTGGACAGATTTAGTAAACAAGCCTATTTCATTCCATGTAAAAAGACACTAACTTCTCAGCAAGCCGCGAACATATTTGTTAAGCAAATTTTTGTTCATCATGGACTACCCAAAGTGATAGTTTCTGATAGAGATTCTAAATTCTGTAGTCACTTTTGGGTTGCTCTTTTCTCAAACTTAGGCACTAAGTTAGATTTTTCCACGGCTTTCCATCCGGAATCGAATGGACAAACCGAAGTTACAAATAGCACTATCTTAGATATGCTTAGAGCCTATGTTTCCCAGCAACCTAGTGCATGGGATAAGTACATACACCTACTCCAATTTGCTTATAATAATACTCCTCATACTGCTACTGGTCGAGCACCATTTGAGATCATCTATGGAAGAGCATTGCCTATTCCGGCTACTAGACTCTCTCATAAGATTGAAGCAGTCGACCAATATGTTAGAGATTTTGATCGCATTCTATCTGAAGTGCGTGATTGTATTCAAAGAGCTCAAGAGAAGTATACATCTCAAGCAAATAGGAAGCGCAAAGATTTTTCATTTCAAGAAGGTGATTATGTACTTTTGAGAATTGAAAAGCGTCGATTAAAGAGTGTGGGAAAATTCCCTGCAGTGAAGCTAGCGCCTAGATATTATGAGCCATTTAAAATCCTTCAAAAGATTAATGATGTGGCCTATAGACTAGAGCTTCCATCTAATTGGAATATCCACAATTCTTTTCATATCCATCTCTTGAAACCTTTTCGAGGAATACTTCCTACTCACCCAACATATGAGGAACCACCTCTTATTGAAGGAGAGGAAGAAGTCTTAGTTCCTGATAAAATCATTGACCAAGAGATAACAACAACAAGAACAGGTAATCAATACTTCAAGTATCTTTTGACTTTTAAGAATCATCCACAAGAAGATGCTAAATGGATGCCTGAGAAATTTTTTCGAGTTTACCCTGAAATTCTTCATTCTTTTCAAACCCAGCAAATCCGCAATTGAGGACAATTGTAAACTCAAGCAAGAGGGATGTCATGAGAATATATTTTAAGTCCTCTAGAAAAATATTATTTATCCCCTCTTGAGTAATTTGGGGACGCCTAAGTTACTCTTGCGTCATGCCGGCTAGGTTAATATCATGGGTGATACCACTATAAATATTAATACGTGCGGTATATGACGTATGTTTGAGGCCACCTATGATTATTTCAGTTAGGTTTGTATGGCAGGGTGATTCCTGGGGTACTTACGCCTGGTAGTCATGAGTTGGTGATGATTTGTGCCTGTTTAATATTTGTGGGATTAATTTAATAATTAATTGGGCTTATATTTTCAGGTGATGAAGACTATGGGAATTGAAGAGTTTACTTTGGAAGAAATGTCTTGGATCATCACATTTCATTTTTGGCAAGCATAGTAGCTTGTAACCTTATTAAATGATTTTTCCATTTTGAACTTTAGGAAAGATACATTTATTTTTGTGGAATTTATTAAAGCCTATGGCTTTACCCTAGTCCCAATTTGACACTCTATTTTTGTTAAAGAAGAGTGCCGTGCTCTCTAAAAAGCACATCTTGTATTTTCGGGGCTATGGCCTAATTTTGGTGAAAAAGAAAGCTAATAAAGAAATACTCTTGTGTGGGGAGAGGCCACGCACAAGAGGGGGGAAGATTGCACCCAATATGGTCTTTTTGGAGCTAAGTATTTTTGTTTAAGTGTTTAATTTTTCAATTGATTTGATTTAGTTGAAGCTTACAAGCAATGGTTTTTATGATTGAATTAATTCTCTATCTTTCCACAATCAATTCCTAGAATAAGATTCCGGTTGCAGGTTCTTCCTCTTCACACATACTAGACACAGTCAAAGCATAACAATCTGATGCATAAGAGGCATGCTGAAAACCTGAACGAGTACGACTAGACATAGGTGCATCAATTTTATTATCACGCAAGGTTTGCACCAGCCATTTAGGCATACCTCTACCTTGCTCATTTTCAGCCCTATCTTCATAAATTAAATCCTGTAAATTTGCATCAGAAATAGGCTGATCTATGATGTCATTTGAAATGTGCATAGGCTGAATATTTGCCTCATTAGGACTTACATTTGAATTCCCACCTGTAAACAGAGGCAACAACGTATCAAATACATCCCGTGAGCTCACACCTTTCTCTTTGGTACATGATAACAAAGGCTGCACAGCATCTTCCACAAAAACAACATCTCGACTAATCAAGATACGCTTTGACTGCGGATGATATAATCTGTAACCCTTGCTCTCAGCACTGTAACCAACAAAAATGCATTTGAGAGCCTTATCATCCAATTTTCTACGTTGTTGCACAAGCACTAAAGCATAGGCCAAGCAACCAAAGACACGCAAGTGACCAATATGGGTGGAAAAGGGATCTAGGGTTGGCCCAATCCTAGCCCCTGGTGGACCCTATATAAAGGGTAGAAGGCTTCACTTTTTGTAACACAAGTGACAGATTCAAGCCAACTTTGGAGTGGCTGAAATAGAAGGAAATATAGAAGATTTTTATACATCTTGTGTTCTTGCTCTCTATCATATATATTGATCTATCTTGCCATTAACTATTACTTTCGTTGTGTATACTCTGCATAATTTTGATAATGCCTCCATCCATAGACTGACGACTAGTTAGAAATATCTAATCAACCAGCATTTGATGTTCTTAAATCGTATTGCCATGCTAAAAGTCAAAGTGGGAGCATTATCTTTCTTTGGTACTATAGACAATCCTGAATGATACTCATTCATCCAGTATTGGTCAGACTTCTTATGAGGTAGCTTTTGGCTACCGCTTCTCATCACTTCTTACAAGGATGGTGTCGCCTTCCTTGGAGGCCAACAGGACCACGAAACATTTTTAGGGATCATTGAGTCAATAAAGGAGAACCTCGCCAAGCTCAAGAAACATACACTAGGCGAGCCAACAAGTCTAGGCAACTAGAAAGAAGGGAATTGGGCGTATCACCGGATCAAGCTCTCCGTTTGAAGCTTTGGTCCTTTTTTGATCATCAAAAAAATCAGTGATGTCTCCATGAAGCTTAAGCTACCACACAAGAATGTCTTCCATGTTTCTTGGTTGAAGCCCTATGTTGGACCAACTTTGTAGGTGGTCTCCAATGAGCAATAGTTGAAGATGGTAAACAAATTTGAAGTCATCGAGCTCGATCAAAATCTCCTCCATAGATGGAAGCATGGTTTCGGTCATCGTCGTCGTAAACAAAGATAATTCTACACAAAGTTCAAGGACCAAAGAACTCATGAAGCCATATGGCTGAACCTGCCTGCCAAGCTAAGCAGGAGAGAATGCCACTTGCATCATGCACTGTGGTGCTATGTCATGGGAGTGAGATTTTTGAAATATTTTATTATCCAATTTTTGTATCCGTTCCCGACAAGTGATCACCCATACTTTCCCGCATGTACCTACACTAGAAGACCTTTTTCCAACATAAGTCACGGCGGCCACACCTTCTATAAGTGAATGACCGTTCCTCCACGAAGGAACATCTGTTCCTCTGACTATACACATAAGTCACAATCATACCTCCTATAAGTGAATGAACGTTCCTCCACCAAAGAACATATGTTCCTCTGACTATACATAGACGTTTGTTTCTCAGGCAGATAACAAACACTCGTTCCTCTATAGGCGAACGCTCGTTCTTTCTCTAGATCCACAATCATACCAACTTCAACATACGGCCGCAATTTCCACTAAGACATGCATGTACCTTCATGAAAGAACATACGTTCCTCTGTGAGTGAGCAGTCGTTCCTAAGCTTCCAAAGGGTAAAAATTTCCCTATTCAGAGTGTGATCATGCACTGTCACTTGACACATTCATGCGCCTACACTCAGGGAAATTAGTGTTAAAAAAACCCATTTTTGATGGCGTTGAACCATCCTATGCATAATTACTTGTAAGATTTGACCCTTTGGTCAACACAGCCTACAGTCAAATGGTGTTAGTCCTTGGCAAAGTCCTTGGCAAAACCAGTGAAAGCGAAGAGCATCCAAGCACGGGATGAACTACCCCCCCAACCTAGAGATAGGAGGATTGGCTACCCAATGCATGGATAGACCATTGACTCATAAGCAAGACCCGGGATCCCTCCACATTTGAAAAGGAGTCTTGCCTCAAGACTGAGAAACTTTATCCTAGGAAATTCACAATCAGAAGAGACCATCCCAGGGACACAATCATGGAATATCAACCAGAGAGAACTGTCACACCGCCAACTAGATCCTAGATTAGAGGTGGGTTAGGGCCCAAGTAACCCAATCTAGGGATCCATGCTGACTACCATAATAGCTGATTCATACCAAGATCATAGGCCAGCACCAAGCCTAGGTCAAGAGCTAGTTCACCAAGGTCCAGAGACCTCTTACCAAAGAGAAAGAGCCCACCCAGAACATTTTAGCTAGCATATGGGCACAAGTGTACAACCACTACTCACCTCGCGGAGTGTATCCTAGATACCATGCGGATCCTTATGAAGCGCACACCGGCCCAACATTGAGGCATAGTCCACAGATGGGATATTATCCTCTAGGTGTAGCTCCCCTATCTATCATACCCCAGTCTGCACTAACTCCAGCCATGGTAGGGCTGACACCGAAAATGTTAAGAATAGCCATGGAAATAGGGAGGGGGTAGCTTCAAGAATTGCACCACCAACACCTGCACACCTACACAGCTAGTGCAATGGCCAAGACCAAAGAGGAATAAACTAGCCCACATATCCAAACTTATCACTAAGTTTGATGGATCAAGAGACCCCATACCTCATTTAGATATGTTCAACCGGAGTTGAGGCATTCAGCCATGTGGATGATCAAGTTAATGTTGAGATATCGAGCTCAACTAGTGCTACGAACGGACATTGATGACCTACCTGGGTGATAGCTTTTGCATCTACACCACTGGCATGGTTGGTGAGATTATGGGTGATATGCGACCAATGGGATGATAGGCTGTGTGACATCCATTTTGGATTACTAGAGACTGGCATAGTTATAGCGCCAGCTCATTTAGTTGTGTTCACATTATGGACCGACCCTTGTATGTTGTAGTAGTTGTAGTAGTTGAGTACTAACCCATATAGTGTGTACTCTTACCTTTATATTATATTGGTTGAGTAGAGAAGAAGAAGATAGAAAAAATTTCAGCTATCCATCTCTCTCTTGTGTCTTGCTCTCTCTTGTGTGTGTGTGTGTTTGCTTGCGAGGGATTGAAGCTCTCCCTCTCCCCCAAATTCTCTTTATGGTATCAGAGCCTAGTTTGTGTGAGAGCTAAGGAGGCAAGCAAGAGGCAAGATCAAGCAAGGAAGGAAGCGATACTACACCAGTAAGAGCATCATCATCTCTTTCCCCTTCTTGGTTTAGGTAAGTACAACACCCCCTCTAGCTCCTGGGAGCTACACATCTCCGATTAAGGAGCTGTCTTTGCGGGAGTGAAGCTGTAGGGCACGTATATTTTCTTATTGCACCAAGGTTTTTTAGTCAGATTCACATTTCGAGCGCATTACGGGCACCGTTTCGTCAGTACTACTACAGGGTATTTTCGGCAATGTTCTGGAAGTTCTTATAGAGAACTGTTTCTGCTCGAAATCTAGTTATTGTAGAGCAGCAATGCATTTTGGAAGTGCAGACAAGGTTTGCACATGTATTATTGATATTGGGTGTATGTACATGTACTCTGGTCACATTTGGTGACACCACACAGGCTATGTTGAAGTACCGCTACTGCTGTAGTTATACAAGAGATACTGTTGTATTACAAGTTGCATACAAAAGTTGTCTGCAAGTTATGTACATGTACTCTGGTCACATTTGGTGACACCACACAGGGTATGCTGAAGTACCGCTACTGCTGTAGTTATACAAGAGATACTGCTGTATTACAAGTTGCATACAAAAGTTGTCTGCAAGTTATTTGATTGCTACAGGAGGAAAACATGTCTGACAGAATTAATCATATTGTTAGTGAGAAGCTGGATAAAAATAACTTCCATGCCTAGAAGTTCAGAATGACCAATTTCCTAATGGGTAAAGGATTTTGGGATTATGTAGAGGGATTTAAGGATTAAGATTCTCAGAACCAATTTCTGACACACCTTCATGGTGATGAACTTTGGCCAGTAGCATGTTTCCTATGATTGCTTCTTAAGATGTCCGTTCGTGAGAGAAACTAGGATGATCCATGAATGGGACACGGATCACATTTACATCCGAAAAAAGGAACAAACGCTAAAGGTCAACCTATGCACTTGGAAGGTCCATTCTATGACTGGGGACCCTTAGAAGAGGATTTAATGACTACTACAAGGTCCACAAGCAGTACACTTATGCCAAATGTGCCATAAAAAGTTGGATCGCACAAAGCACAAAAAAAAAAGTTGGCACTAGCCAAGTGAGAAGCAAAAAAGCTAATGGAGGAGGAAAGTGCTAAAGCTGAGGAGACCAAACAAGTCCCCGAAAACTTTAGGGCCTACAAGGTAGGAGAGTGTTTTGTACAATACAAAAAGGCCCAAAGAACCCATGATGGGATGCTAGGAACATCTTATGATAGTCTAGCCAAGGTGAAAAAAATCAACCTGGCAGGCCCAAGGGAAGATCCAAAACCCATCGATATAGGGGAAGACCTCTCTGTAGAAGAAGAGAAAGACCTTATCGCCCTCCTCATAGAATTTCAAGATTGTTGCGACTAGAAGTATACATATATGAAGGGCGTACCTCCTAAAGTGGTCAAACATACCATCCCCATGGTGTCGAGGGAGCAAGGCCAGTAAAGGAGAGAGAATATCCTATGAACCCCAAATACTCTAAGATGGTCCAGGAAGAAATTGATCGGCTCATAGATGTCGGATTCATCCGAGATAGATCACACTGAATGGGTCTCACCCATAGTGGTCATGCCCAAAGAGAATGGAAAAGTGAGCATGTGTGGACCTCAAAAAGTTCAATGCCACCATAATACGAGATCACTACCCACTGCCATTCACAGAACCTGTTCTCGAACGGATCACATGAAAGGAAGCCTACAACTTCCTTGATGGATTTTTTTGCTACAACCAAAAGATCAACATAAAACAACTTTTACCACCACTGAATGGGGTACATATGCTAGAGTCATGTCATTTGGGTTGACCAATTCCCCAGGCACCTTCCAATGCCTGATGTGCACAGCCTCCAAGGAGTATCTATGGAAATTCTTTGAAGTCTTCATTGATGACCTTTGTGTCAACAAAGCACATTTTTTAGAGAGATGCCAGCTCTATAGGATCTCTCTTAACCCTCTTAAATGTCAATTTTAGGTCCGGCATGGAGTAATCCTAAGACACATTGTCTCATAACATGGTATCTCCACAAATGACAGCAAGGTACGACTTATTCTTGAGCTACCATCCCCTACCAACCTCAAAGGAGTCTAGTGATTCATGGGACATGTTGGTTATTATACTAGCAGTTCATCTTTATGTATGTCGATGTAGCTCGACCCCTTTACGGACTCTTGGTGATTTTTGAATAGACAGAGGAGTGCCAAGAATCATTTGACATCCTAAAAAAGGCATTGACAAGTGCTCCTATTTTAAGATCCCCTAACTAGGAAAACATATTCCATGTCCATATAGACGCATTTTGCTTCATCAATTGGTTCTGTACTCAACGTGAAGAACACAACAGGGATTTCCCTATTACCTTTGTCTTTCGCCAATTAAATGAAGCAGAATGAAACTATACCACCACAGAAAGAGACGGGTTAGCCATGGCCTATACTGTTACAAAGTTTTGTCATTACCTTTTGGAGATCATATTTGTTTTCTTTCTAGACCATCAAAAGCTCTTCTTTATTTGGTAAACAAACCTTGTACCACCAGATGGCTCCTAATTCTGCTAGAATTCGGCTTTATCGTCACACGATATGTAAAGGCTCCCAACATGTATTAGGCCAACCATATGTCACGCACCCCTAACAGTGGGTGTTATGATGACTTGCTAGATGCCCATCTGTTCAAACTATGTTGGATTCCTGAATGGGGAGAGGAAGTTGCACACTTCCTAACTAATGGACTATCCACCGAAGCACCAATCAACAAGGACCAGGCAAGATGCCTAATCAAAAAAGCTACCCCCTATCAGTTGATTGCAGGGAAACTCTACAAACAAGGAAAGGATGGAATAATGAGACTCTATGTCCTTGAAGACAAATACGTCCCTATTTTGGAGCAAGCCTAATCTAGAGTCGCAACAAGAAGCGGACACTTCCCAACACAGATACCACTGCTCAAAAGATCATTCTGGCACGCTTGTGGTGGCCAACCTTGTTTGGAGACATTGAACGATGCAATGAATGCCAACGGACAATGATTCCACACAATAAGGATAGAATGCCCCTATATCTCGTCATGTCCTTACTACCATTTGAGAAATGGGGCATTGATTTTGTGGTACCCATTAGTTCAGTTGCCCGACACACCCAAGCCCAGTATATCATAGCATGACCACAGACCATTGCACAAAATGGGCCGAAGCTAGAGCCACAAGAAACACTAACATCAGATCCATGTCCAAATTCCTTTACAAGTGCATGATCCCCTTGAGCTTGTTAGTGACAATGGCACCCACTTTATTAATGAAGTAATACAATTCTTGCTACAAGAATTCTTGATCACACACCGAAAATCTTCACCCTATTACCCCCAAGTCAATGGCCAAGCAGAAAGCACAAACAATACCTCATGCGCTATCTTGACCAAGATTGGAGAGCTGAGTCACTTGACTAAGAAAAAAAGTTGACGTCTACACTTTGAGCTTATTGCACCACATATAAAGTGGCCCCATTAACATGACACCCTTCAGCTTAACATATGGGACTGAAGAAGTTATGCCTATGGAATTCTTTGTACCAAGCTTAAGAGTTGTTGTACATGAAAGGCTCACTAGAAATGTCCTAAGAGATTGGCTTTTTGAGCTTGAGAAGCTCGATGAAACACGTTCAAGTGTTGTGTATGTAATGATTGTAAAAAAACTAAGGCACAAGCAATGGTTTGATGACCAGGTCTCAAGGATAAGGAGATGAACGAGGTGGATATGGTCCTCCTCTACATCACTTAAAATCACAAGAAAAACTTAAATATAGAGAACGAGGACCTTTCTTAGTGACTGAAATAACCCCACAAGGCGCAGTGCGCATTGAAACTCTTGATGGTGTTGAGATGGCCGATTATTTCAACAAATTGTGATGCTACTATTGACCACTCATGCAAAACACCTTATGGTGGGCAATACACCTCAAAAAAAGAGGAGAAGCATAAACATGATGAGATGGAAAAAATAGCACAACAAGAAGCTAAGGAATGACAAGCAAAACTTAGAGGCCAACAAATTGTAGTAAACATGGCCCAAGTAGTTGACCTTGAGGAAGAGGACTAAGAAGTGAAACCTTCCTGCTTGTGGGTTAGGAATGATCACTCCGACAAGTTTCACACAAAAACTAGCACTTGTTGATGTGGGTGCTAGCCCCTATGACACACGACATTCTCTCGGGAGGCCTACCTTACTACCCACCCCAACTAGTGTTGCTTCACATTCTATTTAATGCTTAGGTGTTGTTTTACCATTCTATTTCACATTGGAAATAACCCCTTGGAAAGAAAGTTCTATGTCATTCTTGTAGGGACAATGCAAGAAGAACCCCTTGGAAGGCAAGTTCTATGTCATTCCTATAGGGACAATGCAAGAAGATATCCTTCTGGTCTCAGGATGAATTGGACACAACCGGTGTCATATTGATTGGGAAGCTACAAGCTCCAAGAACCACAACATTTCCAATGGAGGCCAAAGCTAGCCCTAACTATTGCCACTAATATCACTCTGCAAGATAAGGGGAAAGCAAAGATCCAAGAAGAAGCCTAGGCCATGCAACCCCCGCCCAATGTCTCCACCAATGATATCCCATCAACCTCGGCTACCCCACCTACCCTTATCATCCGACTCCCTCAATACATCCCTACTCAACCTCTTGCCTCTCCAACCCCTCAACATCCAATAGCTCCTTCCTATGAAGCACTAAGGCTTCACAGACGAGCTGTCAACCTTGCCCAAACCCAATTGGACATGCCTACTCACCATCGCCAATTGGGCAAGGAGTCAATACAAAACCCGCAATGGGGTGCTGACCACCTAGTCCCTAGCTATTAAACCTATTTATAAGGTGATCAAAAAAAAATCCAAGGGTGTTCACTCATGAATCGGCTGTTCGCCTAAGAACTCCTCCTAAGCCATGGCCGTTCACTCCATCTCCACGAAGCCATGGTTGTTCACTCATCAAGCCATGGCCATTCACTCAAAAAGCCATGGTCGTTCACTCCAGCTCCATGAAGCCACGGATGTTCATTCATCAAGCCATGGTTGTTCATCATTGGTCAATCCACGGTCGTTCCTCCAACAAGGAACGCCCATTCCTCTGTGAAGCCACGGACGTACCTTCCTTGAAAATGTATATAAGGGACCACTCCCATTCATTTCCCTCACTTTTCTTCTTGCCTCCTAGCCAAACTATTGCAGTTTTTTCCCTCCAATTTTCACTGCTTCCTGCCTGCTTGCCCACCCACTGCTCTCTTGACCGAACTTGAGCACTCTAACTCCTCCTATGAGGTCATTTCTCACACCCCACACACAGAAGAAGAGGAGGCATGACAGCCACAGATTCAAGGAGTACGGGAACCACCCCACCCAGCTTTCCCATCTAGGTGAAACCCTAATGAAGAAAGTTGATGGCCATGCCATCCATAGCCTCATAAAGAATACACATAAGGTCGAGCACAATATCACCTAGGAGCTTGTTATTCCCTCCCGTGCCCTTTGTTTTCTCCTCATAATGCATTGGGTAGACAAGTTCAACGACTGCAACCTGTCGACTCTCACCTAAATCCACCAAGGCATCACTGTCAATTGGGCCCAGTACTCCCAGCGCCCAACCGGATGAAGGTCCCTCTGCATCCCCATGTACTTTGCAACGTCATAAAATGGACACCCTTCCCTGGGTGTTTTTCCTCCCCACATGCATACTCGGAAGGCATCAAGTCCTCCCATGGTGCCCTTCCAAACATATATCCATTATATCTCAACCTATGGTGTCTTCCCATGGTGCCCTTCCAAACATATATCCATTATATCTCAACCTATCAATAATAGGGTATCTAACACGAGTAGACATGCATACACTTGGAGTCTAAATTATACAGGTTAGATATCAAGACTACCTTCTTGAATGGTGACTTTCATGAGGAGGTGTTTTTCTACCTTGTGGTTATGTTAAGAAGGGACATGAGTCTAAATTATATAGGTTAACAAAATCTTCATATGGCCCGCAAGTTCCCAGAGCATGATAAGCACATAGTTGGTTTCAAATGGTTTTTACAACAATCCAACTAAGAGTACCCTCTATGTAAAGAGGAGTAAATATTTTTTTGCTCATCATTTTATATTTTGATGACATGTTCACATGTTCTAATGAGAAGATTTTAGCCTTCAAGGCTGAGATACATATTTCATTTAAGATGAAAGTTTTGGGCTCATTACATTATTATTTGGGCATACACTTTATCCAACATGATGATGGTAGTGTGATGAAGGTATTGTGATGTTGCAATCAACGTACATACAAAGGAGGAGATGCTTACACTTTGGGCATACACTTTATCCAGTGTGATGATGGTAGTGTGATGAAGGTATTGTGATGTTGCGATCAACTTACAGACAAAGGAGGAGATGCTTACACATGGTTATATCTTGATTTAATAACCTATGCCACTTGGTTACAAAGAAAAACATACTTAGTTGAATGTTTACTTTACATGTAAGCATGCTAAAGTGAAGGATGCAATGTTTGCACATGGTACAAAGTGATTATAAACATTTGAAAAAACATTAGACATGTTAATATTGAGCACAACTGAAAAATATGTAAGCCCAAAGTATTATTAGCATGTGGTATATCCAACAACCCAGGTGAATCCTAAGTTACATGTAGCACCCAAAATGTTTTTTTAAATTGATGTACTTAAGACAACGCATACGTTATTTTTTTGTAAGTTTTTTTCACCTTGATTTTGGGCTAATTAAATGTCTTCCAAATCATCTTTTTTTTTTAAAGATTGTCTCTTCGTTTTCTCTCCAAGTCTAGAGAATTCCAAACTGAAAGAAAGCATTTTTTTAATTTTTTTAATTTTTCCCGTTGTAGAACCTATGAATTTTCTTTTGCATAGAGCTAATGAGAAAATGCACAAGAAGAAAGAGCTTAGTTCTCAATCCAAGCCAAGGGAATTACCCTTTCTTATTAGACAAGTTCACTTCTGTACAAGTCACTTATTAGCCTTGGACGTCCAAACTTCACTTGGCTTTTGTGCGCCCAAGTAAACCTTATTCTAATATTTGTTGAATGTAGATAGGTAGGACTTAATATGTGCTAAAATGTTTTTTTTTCCAAAAAAAGATCCTTTCATTAGTTATATAAAAATTCCCGTAAGGCTACATAAGATCCCCTCCTGCTCATGAGAAAACAGAGCAAAGATCCAAGCAAGGCAGCTAGGGAGACTCTCCCTAGGTGCAGAGAAATACAAATATCAGTACATAGACTGAGGGGCTATATCATAAAATAGGAGGGGGGAAAGCCAAACAGGTGGCCTGTAATGCCAGCGAGGGGAGCCCGCGTGTAGGGTATAGAAGGGGCAGTTGCGCCAAGTGGTGTGGAAGGCCTGGCGTCGCACGATCGCCTCATCCGAGTCGCCTCGGCGGATGCAGTCATACTATCCTTGCAGAGTGTGGATCAACTCCTGCCAAATCCCCCGAGCAGTCTCTGCTAGTGGCTCCAGTCCCCCCCTCAAAGGCCCTGAAACACCGAGCTCTCCGGGTGAACCATATGGTGAGGCTGCTGAGGAGCTCCCATCGTAGATCCCTCTCCTGTGTCCAGTCGGCGGACGAGAAATCCGGTGAAGGAACCAGGCGAGGCCCCTAATGAATCTGATGGCTTGGCTGTCCTGCTCTGTCTCATAGCCCATAGCAAGCCCTGACGAAGTCGACCAAGCAGCGGCACCGCATGTATACATACCCTCTGGAGAGAGGGCGGGCAAAATGCGCAGCATCCGCAGCCAAATCAGTTGCGCCTGGGGACAGTCCCATAGGCAATGTCTCTGTGTCTCCATAGGGTGGCTGCATCGAATGCAGGCCGCCGGAAGACCGCTGTAGACAAGCCAGGTGCCAACTGCAGAGCCCCTGTGGTGGGCGACCAGTCACTGGAAAGTCGAGATCCTGCGTGCCTATCGACTAGCCCAGAGCCTGGTCCAAAATTCCTCTAGGAACTCCTGTGAGATTCCCTGTAGCCGCCACCAATGCTCCGATGCAGCTGGAGAGACCATCCTCCTCGCCGTCAAAATATGTCGTCCCAACCGAACAGTATACTGGAAAAAGGTGATCTCTGTGGCCTCGGGGGATGCATAAGGATCATGCCACTCGTACTCGCCAGGGTCCCACTGGAGCCGGGCCAAAGGGCGCGCTGCATAAGCCCATATGCGCCAATTAGAGTCCACATCTGCAGGGTCTGGGTCAATATGCCACTTCTGAGAAGCGGTGGCGACTACCTGTATCCTCTGAAAAATGCACTCTGCAACCAAAGGCGACTCCACCTCCACTCTCTGAAGTCTGCCCTCATCCTGGATCTCATAATAGAGGCAACTACCATCCTCAGTGCAAGCTCTGACAGCAATTAGGATCTCCAACTGTGTAAAGACTCCCATCCACCGTGGGGCCACTGGCTCGAGAGGCGTGAACCACTCCTCTGTGAGTGCCTCCTGAATGTCATCCCTCATAATTAGTCCCCCTCTAAAGTGACTCAGCCTCTCCACCTGGATCTCCTCTGGGAGACTGCAGAAGGCTTGCCAGTCTCCAAAACTACGTGCTGGGCCAATGGTCCCCAGGCTAGACGAGGTCGAGAACCCAGCATATGACCCTGCTCTATGCGAACCGCTGGGCTCCAGATGAGCGGCTGTCTGGCCCGCTCCTCATCACAAGAAGGAGGTCTCGGTCTCAGCAACTCCCAAGCTCGCAGGATGCTGAAGGCAAATCTATCCTCCCATCCTCTACTTAGGCATGTCCTCCTCATCTCTATGAAGATCCATCGTATCTCCAGTGCCCAAGTGCCCCCTGCTGGAGGAGCCCGAGCTTGCAGCCGCTGCAAAAGAAGCTCTTTCCAAGGCTCAGCGCCTAGAAGCAGCCCCCGAACAATAAGCTTCCCCAATAAGGCTCTACTCTGATCAACTGGATCTATAATACCCAAGCCCCCCTGGGCCAGCGGAAGTGTAATAACTGCCCAAGCGACCTTAGCCCGGGCTGACTGACCGTCCCGCCCAGACCAAAGAAAGTTCTTGATCAGCCTCAGTACCTGGCTGATGCAAGAGCTCGAGAAGATCCAGCAAGACGTGATGTACCACATGGTCGCTAAAAGCACCTGATTCGCCACCACCACCCTCCCAGCCAAGGATAGCCGAGCTGTACTCCAATACAAAAGCTTCCTCCGAATGCTCGGAAGAAGCGGGGCAATCTGTTGCTTAGGTGACAAATCTAGTCCAATCTGGCATCCCAAATACCGCACTGCTGTGCTAGGAGGAATCCATCGAAAGCCCGGGTCTAGGCTCCATGCCGGAGTGGGAGCACTACTGATCCAAAAGGCCACTGTCTTGCGCCAATTGATCAATGCTCCCGAAGTTGCACTAAAAACCTGAAGCAGCTGCTCTGCCCTCTGGAGATTGGCCTCCTGGCCATGCAAAAATAAACCCAAGTCATCTCAGCAAACTCAGTATCGAGCAGGTCCTCCCCCCGGACTGGGAGCTGGAGTCCTCTCAAACCAACCTCCTCTGCCGTCAGATACATGCTCATAGCCTCAGCAAAGAAGAGAAAAAGAAACGGGGCGAGAGGACACCCCTAACGGACTCATCTGGTCAACTCAAAACTCGGCCCCCGTCCGCCTGCCATCAGCACCTGGCTACGAGCTGTGGAATATAGAGCCGCCACTCCTCGAATCCAAACTAGCTCAAAGCCCAGGCGAAGCATCATGCCCTCTAAGATCTCCAGATCGCTCACATGGTGGGAAAACTTAACTGCCTGAGTCTTCAAAGTGCTAAGAGCGAGATCCATAGTCCACACTCCTGGTCTCGCTAGGGCCATAGAGAGGGAATGAGGAGGCCACCGCTGAATCAAGTGCCGCCTCCCCTCGGGCCGGAGGCATCACTACATGCACTCTGATGGGTGTTGGCTCATGGGGGGCCTCTGCTCCAAAAAGCCGTGTGAAGGAATAATCAAAAGCCTCCGAGCGCTGTCTAGTGTCGAGACGACTCAGCCGACTGCGGATAGAGGATATCCGTGAAGCCCGAATCGGCATGGTAAGTCTCCTCTGCGGTTTCGAGCAAGGTCGGTCCTCAGTGTCTGTCGGACTGCAGGTGAGCGCCAGGGAACTGCCAGGGCCTCCCGGGGAGCTGAGGCGAGCGGGGGGGAGGAGGGGGGGAGAAGGAGCCGCTGCCAAAACCAGAGCGAGGACAGGAGGAGGCGAAGGTGGAAGCGAGGTGGGAGGGGGGGACGGGGGAGGGGGAGGGGGAGGGGGAGGGGGAGGGGGAGGGGGGGTGGGGGTGGGGGCGAAGGAGGGGGTGCTGGCATCTCCTGGTCCTCAGTCGGCACTGGGGTCTCCTCCTGTAGGGGAGCAAAGCTGTTCCTCACGGGAACCCAGTGATGCTGAGACTGTGGCTGCTGCTGCATCAGTCTCTGGCATGCTACTGGGGCTGTCTCCCTCGACGGCGCCCCTGACCAGGCTGCCACTCTGAGGTCTCTGTGGGCTGAGCAGGTGTCCCAGAGGGTGCCTGCCGAGCCGCATCTGTGGGCAGGCCATCGGGGGCCTGCCTGCCTGCGGTGAAGGTCTGGGTCTCCTGCGAGGGCAGGCCTTGGCCAGGTGGCCGACCTGCTTGCAAATAAAGCACTGGTTCGGGAGCCCCGAAAACTCCACTCTCTGATCAATCCATCCCCCCCTATCCTAGGTAGCTGAATGACCTTCGGAAGGGAGGAGATGTCAGGAACCAAAATTGTGACCGAAGGTAGTCCAGCTGCTCTGGCCACCACTGAAGCTGCTGTGGGGCCAGCCTCAAGCACCGAACCCACCAATGCTCCTAGCCTAGAAAGGAGCGGGAGGTACTCACGACGGAGCCCAGGGAAGCAAACTGTAACATTGAAAAGGCGCTCTCCCTGCTCGGCCGCTCTGCTGGGTCAAAGCCATGCTGCCAAGGTCTGAAGAATGCCCGAGCGCCCCTGATGTCAAGGGGACTCATGGCAAGACCTTGGCCACGCTTTGGGTTGTCTCGAACTCGATCTGGTAGTGTCCACGGCCCAGTAGCTAAACGTCCAGGATCTTGCCCACATCTGCAACAAGAAGGCGGGCCTGGAGAAGATCCCGGATCTCCCCTCTGCTGGGGTGAGTGCCGACTATACGGCAGATGGTGGAATGTGCCTGGAGGCGTTCCACCTCTGCGGCGAGGCTCGCTTCCTCTTCTGGCGAAAGAGAGAGCCTCATGGGGGTATCCTCCAGGGGCGGGGCTACGGGAGAGTCCCTCTGAGGTGGGACTAGAGGAGCCTCCATCAGAGTCTGAAGCTGTATGTCGAAGGCGGAGCGAATGCGGAGAGTCCTGCAAGAACCGAGCTGCACACAAAGGGCGGAGGGGGAAGGCGGAAGGCAAAAAACCCCAGGGGACGAAAAAAACACAGAAAGAAGGGGAGGGGGGATAAGGCGGCGAGGACAGAAAAAAAACCAGGGGGGGCGGAAGCAGTGAGCAGAGGGGGGGTGGGGGGAAGAGAGGGTGACGGCTGGAGGAGGGGGGGCGGGGCGCTGATGAAGGGAGGGGGACGCGAAGGCGAGGAGCAGGGGACAGGCGCGCTGGGGCGCGCAAGAAAGCCAAGCGGAGGGGGGGGAGCTTGTGTGAGGGCAGGCCGAGGGGAGCAGACGCGTGTGGCGAGAAGGGGGGGAGTGTGCGCAGGCAGTAGCGCGACCAGGGGGAGCGTGAGAGCTTCAGCGAGTGATAAACTCCCCTAGGAATAATTCCTTCTCAAGGACCATTCATCATCTCACCTCTTGGTGGGATATGTGCTAAAATGTTGTTTTTGCTTTCTTAATTGTAATGTGAAAGATCTTGATATGGATATGGCCAAGGATCTCTCTGAACTTTTTGTAAAGGTTTTCCTTTGTTAATAATACATATATTTACTTCCAAAAAAAAAGGTGAGTGCATAGGAAGTTTGTTTGTTTTTAAAGCCGGGGTCAAAAGAGCGACCAAGCTTATTGTGAGACTCGAAGAGAGAAACGCGGCAAAAAATTATGAGGCTTTTGTTTTTGTATTTGTTTTTTATTTTTGGACCGTTGGTGTGGATGTAGTGACACAGATTTTGTGTGGACAATATCCCCATCAGGATTTTTTTTTGACCAAAGCTGATTATATAATGTGTGTGTGTGTGTGTGTGTGTGGATGCGATGACAGATTTTTTGTGACGATACGCCCATCAGGATTTTTTTAAATACCAAAGCTGATATAATGTGTGTGTGTGTGTGTTTTCTTCCTATGTATACACATGTGCACGTTTTTTCCCCTGGTAGACAAGTAGGCCCAAACCCGCATATTTGTACTCATTTTAATAGCTGTTATTAGTAGATAACATGTGTTCTTTTACCTTTTTATAGATGGGTCTACCCACTTGATGTAGTGCTGGTGTGTACTATTTGCACAATGTGCCCAAAGGAGGAGGTCAAGGAAAAGTGAATTTTTTTTAATGATTATATAATTTGAGGGCCTTTGTCTAGACATGGTCAACTTCACTTGCATCTTAGGCATATGGGCGATAAAGGAGCAAGTGACAAGGACAAACAAATTCCTAATATATTGTCTGTCAAGGGTTCTTGGGGAATGCCTTGGTGGACATGTATACCAAATAAATAATGCTTGCCAACACCAACACAAGGGCTACAAATTAAGGCCTGCCTCCATGGTATGCATTCCTCCGGGGACTAGTATATATAAGCCAACGTGAAATTTATCTAATAATTCGAACACAATAGAGTTAATCCTCTTAGAGTTAATCCTGTTAGAGTTAATCCTCTAAGAGAGTTAATCCTGTTAGAGTTAATCCTCTAAGAGAGTATATCTTTATCCCCACACAGAGAGAGGATGGTCGTTTTCTCCGACTGTCAGAGAAATTCTCAGGTTTCCTTCCCCCGACGGATTCCCTATCGCTCTCTCTGGTTTTGTCTCTCTAAGATCGGGCAGTTTCTCACCAGGCAGCGCCTCGGGCAGGGCGCTTTGACACTGTACGAGGTTGGGCTGGGCGGGGGACATGCGCTTTCTCTGCCCTCCCTCTCTCTCTCTCTCTGTCTCAAGATGTGGCTGGGCGGAGGAAATGTATGGGCGCTGAGAGGCTAATGAACAAGGTGGTGTGCGCAGGACATTGCGATGCCGAAGCAGTAGTCGCTATTGAACTTGCGCAAGTGAATTGGAATTAGACACCCCAAGATATAGCGCGGGCATCAACTTCGGCGGCAACCCGGCAATACATCATGTTAGTGGCCCTGGCATTTTATGGTAGCAATGTAGAAAATGTTGGTGACATGCACAGTGTTGAACCCATGGATCTGCTTTGCAAATCAGTATGTGGCTGTCCGACTCAGGCATTGACTTTGGCAATGTGCTGGGTGATACATCATCTAAGTGGCCTTGCAAAATCAACTCAGACCCTAGATGCGCCACCATGGCCTTCCTCTAGCCGCCTTGGCAGCATCCCTTTTCCAATGTCATAGCAATGTTGAAAGTGTTGGTTACACGCACACATGGAGGAGGCCCTTCAAAGCATGGTACTCATGTACATGCAAGGAATGCCTCTGCTTCCTAGCCATCTGTTTCGCCACCTTCGGGGCTTGAGACCAAAAGAAAATCTGGCACATGTTAGGTCCCTACACTCCATCATCTCCAGCATGGAAATAGCCTCATTTGCCATTATAGCAGACCATCTCATTCCTTTGTTTGCATCGTATGAGAGCTTTTTGGAAGCAAATTTAGTGTTTTGCAGGGTCTCAGAACCTAGTGTTCGCACTTATCATGCAGTCATTTCAGCATATGCCAGGCATGGAGATGGGGCCAGATCTTTTGAGTTGTATCATAACATGCTAAAGGAGGGCATACAGCCAAATGAATTCACATTTCCATGCATCTTGAAAGCTTGTGGCAACATTGGAGCCATAGAGGAAGGCCAACTGTTACATAACCAGATAATCGGTAGTGGACTTGAATCTAACGTTGTGATTGGCAACACACTTATTGACATGTATACCAAGTGTGGAAGCCTAGAAATGGCACGCAAAGTGTTTGATGAACTGTCAAATCGGTCGTTAGTTTCATGGAGTGCAATGATTGCGGGTTATACCCAGCACGGCCATGGTCTTCCTGCACTTACACTTTTCCAGGAAATGCAGCAGGCAGAGATACAGCCAGATATGGTTATATTTTCCTGCATTTTGAAAGCATGTTGCATCTTGGGAGTCTTGGGGCATGGCAAGTCAATACATGATCAGATCATTAGAAGTGGACTTACATTAGATGTGGTAGCCGGGAATACCCTTATTGACATGTATGCGAAGTGTGGGAGGTTGGAGGATGCTCACAACGTTTTTAACAAGCTGTTGACTCCAAATATGCTATCGTGGGGTGCAATGATTGCAGGATATGTGCATAATGGGCAGGGTCTTCTTGCTCTCAAGGTTTTTGAGAAGATGCAAAATGAAGGCATTAAACCAGATAAAGTCATGTACCTGTGTGCCTTACGAGCATGTGGTGGCTTAGGAGCCTTAAAAGATGGCAAACTGATACACAATCAGATAATCCGAAGCAATCTAGACTCTGATGTGGTCATTAGAAATGCCCTCATTGATATGTATGCAAGATGTGGGAAGCTAGATGAGGGATGTGAAATTTTCAACAAATCTGGGAGTCCAGATGCTGTCTCGTGGGTTACAATGATGGCATCTCATTCTGAAAATGGACTTGCCCTTCCTGCCCTTGTGCTCTTTGAGAAAATGCAGCAGCAAGGCATAAAGGCTGGCAAAGCTTCTTTGTCATGTGTTTTGAAAGCATGCGGCCAAGTAGAGGCCTCTCAAGAGGGCAGGTTGATACATAACCAGATTTTACATGGCAGTTTGGAAGCCGACTTGGTCATTGGGAATAGCCTCATTGACATGTATGCCAAATGTGGGAGCTTAAAGGAGGCACGCAATGTCTTTGACCGACTGCAAAGTCGAGATGTTGTGTCGTGTGGTGCAATGATGGCCGGATATGCCCAGCATGGGCATGGCTTACCTGCGATAAAACTCTTTGAGAATATGCAAAAAGATCACATCAAGCCAGACGCTTATATTTTTTCATGCACCTTAAAAGCATGTGGCACAATAGGCGCCTTAAGTGAGGGAAAATGTGTTCACGACCAGTTGGTTGGAAGTGGACTCAAGGTGGATGCTGTCATTGGTAACACCCTTGTTGACATGTATGCCAAATGTGGGGACCTTGAGGAGGCATACAAATTGTTCAGTGATCTAGAACAGCGAGACACATTGTTATGGGGTGCCATGATTGCTGGATGTGTCCTGCAAGATAATGGCACTCTAGCCCTTAAATTGTACGGTGAAATGCAACAGAAAGGTGTTGAGACAAATGAGTTTATCATGTCTTCCATCTTGAAAGCATGTGGCATGATAGGAGCCACATGTCAGGGCAAGCTTGTACATGATGAAATCATCAGAAATGAACTTCAATCAGATGCATTTGTTGACAATGCCCTGGTAGATATGTATGCAAAATGTGGGAGCACAAAGGAGGCGTTTAAGGTGTTCAAAACTTCACGAAACCAGAGAGTTATGTCGTGGGGTGCTCTGATTGCAGGGTATGCACAATGTGGGGATTCCAAACTTGCTGCAGAATGTTTTGAGAATATGCAGCTACAAGGCTTGGTACCAGATGAATCAATTTTTGCAAGTGTCCTCTCAGCATGTGGGCATGCAGGTCAAGTTGATAAGAGTTATCACTACTACAAAACTATGATAGAAAACCATGGTGTCACCCCAAGTACCAAGCATTACAATTGCATGGCTGATACTTATGCCCGTGCTGGGTACATGAAAGAGGCAAAGCAATTACTTCAAAGTATGCCAAGTCCACCTGATATGTATGGGCGGGCCTCTTTGCTATGTGCTTCCAGCCTGCATGACAACACGGACCTAAGAACCAGATGCATTAATCAAATTTTCTGGCTGGATGCAAATAATGATGCTGGCTAGTAGTAATAAGTACTGGCTTAATGCTGGTATTCAAGATGCACTTGTGTTCATTTCTGTAGTTCTGTTCACAAATCAATGACTGCTAATTCAAGAAGAAAGCATGGGAGGGCCTATATTGAGTGTTATTGTGGGAGACCAAGTTTCTGGTAACATAACTCAAGAGTCAATGTACTTGCTCAAGGCATTCAATCTACCAAGCTTTAGGTTCTTCAAAGATATCTTGTTGCCCATTGGTTGGGCAGGGTGTTGGATGAGTAAGATTTCATGTCCATGGCTAACGGGCAGCCAAATATGTTATTGCATGACCGGCTGTAAATTTCAAGGGGACCAAAACGACTCTATTCATCAGCAAAAACTTTCTGCAGATAATGACTGAGGAAAAATGTCAGCTATACTGAAGTGGTTGAAGAGGAGACTGTACAGGTCACTTCTTACTCCTTTGATTTGTTGATGTGATATTGAAACGGCCATGCCCTAGTCTGTAGTATTCTAATATTTGTGTTTCATGTCAATATATACCCAAATGGGGGGTTGGGGGTGGGAATTTGAAGGAAATCCTGCAGCTGAAGTCATGGAATTTAGACTATCAAAGGCTAGGTTTCTTTTGATTTCTTGCTGAGACCTATAAGTGTCTATTTGCGGCTGCTACATGTGGATGGAAGTGTGCTTGATTATGCTCTATTTAAACACCGATTAGAAGGCTAATTAACGCTAACTACAAGCATGCTGGAAACTTAAATCAAGACTCCTAAACCCTAGTGTTATTGCGTACAATGCATGAACAAAAGGCTATGTCTGCTAGAGGCCAAATGTTGATTTGAGTGGTCATTCGTAAAAGGTGAAGATAAAGTCTAGATGGTGGTAGATTCCAAGGTGAATGAGATTCTCAGAGGGAATTATGTGATTGAGAGAATCAATGGGAGGTGGAGTGATTTGTGGAGACATATTTAGGGAGATGGTTGTGGATTTATATGCTCCCTACAGAGCTATATATTGATGCTATCCCATGCTCATTTTGAGAGCTAGATTTGATCTTTCTATCTTTCTAAGCTTTTTAGTGTTAATTATCATTGTTATCTTATGCCATGATCCTTCTTAGATCCAAGTATCAGAGCGGGGTTAGAAGATTTAGGGTTTGATTTTTTTCCTTTCTCGGTACTGTTAAGGATTAGCTTAGTTTTAGCTCTTCTTTGTGTATGATCCCTTTAGGATGAGAGAGAGAGAGAGAGAGTAATATTAACGTCTTCAAAAGACCTAATGAGACCAAAAAGTAATACAATGTATCATTGAGAATATTGAATCGTTAAAAAACTATCTATGTTGTGAATATGTGAATATGTGAATACAAGGTACATATACATCATGGGCTCATGTGGATTAGCAAATACATCACGGGCTCATGTGGGTACAATGTAGGGAAACATACATCATCATTCATCAAGAATGTCCAAGATGGGTGGATGTATTGTTGGAAATCAATGCTTCACCCTCGTCATTGTCACTGTGCAGGTGATGGGTTGCTCTATTTTGTAAGGCTTCATGTATGAGAGTAGCCATTGTGTTGAGCACCGTGTTGCTGGATCGTTAGGATACACCGTATGTAGACTTGACACCATGCTAGGTAGGATGCATGTTAGTGCGGGCCAATTGGCCGCACTCTTGGGTAGGAGTAGTTCTTCTTGAGACACCTTGTGTTGGATTGGGGGGCCTTAGATGGATCTCGAAGAAGTTGTAGTCTAATATGGTTCCGATTGGATACTGTAGTCGGTTCAGTCCATTTGGATTTTCATATCGAGATCATTTAGTTGAAGTGATTAAATCAAGGAAACAAAATAAAAACCCAACTACAACTAGAAAAACACCCATGTAAGTGTCAGTGGTACAATGCTACAATGTGGGGACCTCAATGTCTATGACTATATATTGGCTTTTCAATGAAAAATGCTAAAGAATGCTATGGACAAAATGTGCTATATATAAGAATAAGCTTTTTGCCATTTAATTCATTTATCGTTTTGTTGAAGTGTTGGATCATTGTTAGCTACTCCAAGTCTCTCCTCTTCTTCCGCTTGCTGCAACCATTCTCTCATGATATTAGAGCGTTGTGGTTCTCAAGCCCTTGCTTCTACACTCTACAAGAGGACTATTAGCCAATATTTTCTTTTTTCCAGCCCGCCCTCCTTGTAGAGGAGGCAATTTTTTTATAATGCAAATTTTTTGTTTCCCAAATTTTTGTATTTCATCCCTACCCCAGACTAATGGTAGCATTGTGCACTTACTCCATTAGTCTCTCCCTCCCTTGCTTCATCGTGCACCAAGTCGACTCCCGTCTTCACCTGTGTGCATTGATCTCCAGAAGGAGTACATCTGTATATCATTCTTTCACCTCACCTAGTATCTAGAGAGGAGTGGGCAACACCCAGGTACGTACTTGCAGCCTTTCGCTGTGGATTCTAGAGGAGGATTCCATGGCTTCTACATCGTTGTCATCTCTTCATCTATTCCCTAACTTCCCAAGGAATCCATCCTAGATGGGACCAACTACCTTGATTGGTGTTTGCACTGATGCAAGAAAACATGATCCCTCCAAACAATATACATAGTGTACATATGCCCTTTCTTTTCACGTAAACAGATGCGAAGGACATAGATGGACATGGAGTTTGTTTAACAAATTCAAGGGTTTTTTCCCATTAGACTAGTATGGATTGCAAGTAGGTTGTACATATGAAGTTATTCTTCAAGTTTCCACCGTAGGTTTGCCAAGAGCAGAGCAAAAAGGAGGTCAGGGACAATCCAGAAAATCAATACAGGGCTCTTCTCCAAAGGTTTGAGAACACTTGTACCAAAGGTCATTCCATTTGGTGTTCATTTGGACATGTAGATGATCAGTTTTCAATTTAGGTCATACAGTAGATAGCAACAAATTTGATCTAATCTAAGAGCTTCAAATGAAGTTTGAGGAGTTCAGCCATCATTAGAAACATCAATACTAACACCTTGCAAGGTCATAACCAAAAATGAATTAGGTTTTCCAATGTCAGAGGACTGTGCATAATTCAAATTTCAGAAACGAGACAATTTTCAGGTTTACATCCAAACATGCATCGGATCTATCAAATGGATAGTAGGCATCATGGGAAACCCCTACAAAGTTTTATAAGGTTTGGATTCCATTATGGTCATCAACAACTCAAATCAAGTTTTTAGAACATGATCAGTGATAGTTTCAGATTTCAATTGAACTCAGAATTTCAACTAGAATATAGAGTGCGTCTCTTCATCAGCATTATCGAATTGAGCTACACACAAATTTGGTTCAGTTCAAATGAGGAGAAGATAACCAGCCATGCATTTCAGAAAATCATATGTTTTACTGATTTGCATTGCAGGTGAGCCTAAAATGTAGGGCTATGTTGGTATATGTTGTACACATAAGATATGAGCATAAGATATGAGCTGTCTAAGCAAGAATTCACATCAGATGCCAAACTGGATTGTTGAGATATCGAGCTCAACTAGTGCTGCAAACATTGATAACCCGCCTAGATGATAGCTTCCAGACTTATGCCATTGGCACGGTTGGTGAGATTATGGTTGATATGCCGCCGGTGGATGACAGGCTGCTATGTGATGGAGTACTAGACTTATGGCATAGTTATAGCACCAACTCATATAGTCAAGTTCACACTATGGACCAACCATTGTATCTTAGTGTAGGAGAGTACTTTTCCTTATTGTATGTACTCTTATCTTTTTAGTTATATGGTTGTAGAGAAGAAAATAAGATAGAAAAAAAAATAGCCATCCATCTCTCTCTTGTGTGTGTGTGTGTTTGCTTGCAAGGAGCTCAAGCTCTCCTCTACCCTTTATGGTATCATAGCTCCGGTTCGTGTGAGAGCTAAGGAGGCAAGCAAGAGGCAAGAACAAAGCAAGCAAGGAAGCGGTACACAGGTAAGAGCATCGTTATCTCTTCCCCTTCTTGTTTAGGTACAACACCCCCTGGTTAGCTTTGAGGCCTACACATCTCCGATTGAGGAATTGTCTTCGCAGGCTTGGAGGTGTCTGTAAGGTGTGCGTAGTACTTTGTAGTGCAGTTTGCGTTTTGATCTCCGTTCGGTCACTACAAGGTGTTTTCAATAGATCCGAGAAGTTCTAGTTGAGAACTATTTTTGCTCGAAATCTGGTTATTACAGTGCAGCAATGCATTTTGGGAGTGCAGACAGTGTTTGCATATGTATTGTTGATCTTGGTTGTATGTACATGTACTCTAGTTACATCTGGTGACATGCAGGTTATGCTGAAGTAACGCTGCGACATGTTACAAGTTGCATACACAAAAATTATCTATTTGTAGGTTTCTGGTTATTGTCGGTAAACATGTCTGAGGAAATCAATAAGATTATCAGTAAAAGAAGCTGAACAAGAACACAACTTCCATGCTTGGAAGTTCAGAATAAGCAATTTTGTGATGGGTAAAGGATTTTGGGACTATGTTGAAGAAGACGATGAGGAGCCTCCAGAGTTACCTGAAGAGAATGTCACTCCAACAGATTTAAGGGCATTCAAGGACTGGAACCACGGTACAAGGAAAGCCATGTATTGGCTTTCAATCAATGTCACAGACACAATGATAGGACACATAAAGGTGCCAAAACTCCAGCAGTTGCATGGCAAAACCTAGTGCAAATGTTCCAGAGCCACACAAATGCAAGGAAACTGCAGCTAAAAGAAGAGCTACATACTATGGAGAAGAAAACCATATCTATCAATGAGTATGCTTTAAAGATCAAGGGCATTGTTGAATCTCTTGGGTCTATCAATGCATCGATAGAAGATGATGATTTAGTGAGCGTCTGTCTAAATCAGCTTGGTAAAGAGTACAAGCCATTCAAGACCTCCACTGCAGTCAAAGAGAATGCTCCCAAGTTTCGGGACTTAGTGTCTATGCTTATCATAGAAGAAACGTCTTTGGGTGAGGACTCTTCTTCACAAAGCAAGAACACATCAGAACAGGATTTCTACTCCAATTTAGGTAGAGGCAGAGGTAGAGGTCATGGTCAAGGCCAAGGTGGTGGCCGACATGAAAACCAGAATTATGAGCAAACAATAGTCCAATGATTCACAGTAGGAGCAGCATCAAGCATACACAGGTAGAAGCATCCAATCTAGAGGCAGGCGGAGCCAGAGGGGCCGAGGTATTTGGCAAAGCATAGAGTTTTATTATTCATGAACCAGGGCACATGGCAAAGGACTGCTTTTAAAACTAGAATGACACAAAAAGTGAAAAGTTACAACAAGGAAACTATGCATCATTTGGTAAATAGGGTCATGATGATAACAAAAGTGAGCAGTTGTTTGTGATGTAGCACATGCTTAGTTCCAACTGGAGATGTGTCAGGATCTAAAGATATATGATATATGGATTCTAGTGCCTCTAACCACATGACCAGTCATGTGGTGGCGAGTGGTTTAGAGACATGCAAAAAATGAAAAAAATAGGTTATGTAAAAACATGTGATGATACTGCACATCCCATTGCGTAAGTTGGTAAAGTGACATTATCTATGAAGGATGGCAAAATGAAGTACTGGACATATGTACTTCATGTTCCAAATATTACAAAGAACCTAGTTTCTATTGGACAGATGGTTAAGCAAGGTCTGCAAGTGAGGTTTAATCCTCAAGGATGTTTTGTGGAGGAATTAAAAAATCAGTGTCATTTAGTTGCAAAGAGTAACAAAAATGACAGGATGTTTACTTTGGATGTGAACATGCCTGAGGTAAAGGCAACCTAACCATGTTTGTACATGGAATAGGTGTCATTACAGATATTGACATATGACACAAGCACATTGGTCATGTGAATATACAGCGCGATTGCAGTCTATGGAGGCCTAAAATATTGTTACAGGTTTGCTAAAGTTTAAGGTTGATGGTATGCATAAAGTATATGAAGCATGCCAACTTAGTAAGCAAACCAAACATGCTTTCCCACAAGAAAAGCATGTCGGTGCAAGGCCATTAGATGTTATATATTCATATATATGGGGATCGACCAAGATTGCTTGTAGGTTGTAGGTATTATATTACATTCATTGATGTGATCACACTATGAAAGTGTGAGTTTACTTCATAAAGGAGAAAAGTGAGGTGTTTGCTCACTTTCAGAGATTTAAATTTTTGGTCGAGAAGGAAAAAGGCATACAAATAAAATGTCTGAGATCAGATGGTGGGAGAGAGCATTTCTCAAATGAGTCCAGTGTTTTCTTGAGAAAGTAGGTAATCAAGAGACAGTTTACATGCAGATACACTACAAAATGGGGTTGCAAAAATAAAAATAGGCACATCATAGAAGTTGCACGTGTCTAGATGTCTGAAAAGAATATGCAACTTTATTTTTGGATAAAAGCAGTAGCAATTGTTGTGTACATTATGGATAGGACTCCCATTGTAGCTGTTCATGTTATGATACCTAAATAGAAGTTTATAGGCATAAAAAAGGATGTGTCTCACTTGAAAGTGTTTGGGTGTATTGCATATGTGCATGTTCCCGAGATGAAGTAAGAACAAAGTTGGATCCAAAGGTAGAAAAATGTATCTTCATTGGTTATGATTTGGAGCAGAAAGGTTATATATGTTATAACCCTACCACTTCTGAGATGCGAGTAAGTAGAGATTTTGTCTTTGATGAGATGAGTAGCTAGTATGGACCAATAGGTGAAGGTAACAGAAAATATAGATGTAAGTAGTATTGATGCTGCTGCACCACATGTAGAGCAACAATCATGTGTGCTTAGTGGACCTGAAGATTCCTCTAGTAGTGGATCTAGTGTTAGTCCATGGTCAAGCAGGTTGAGAACATACATGTATCACACAAAGGGAAGGAAAAGGTAGATCAACCTTTTGTGTGTGATCTATTAGCAGGCCACTCATATGTGGATGGTGACTCTAGTGGCTCTAAGCAGAACCTTGATGAGGAGCTTGGCATTTTGCCTGTGGTTACTCTTGGTGTAAGGAGAACCACGGCTATTTTGAGGACACCTAGGAGTGATCCAGGTGTACGCATCATCACCTTTCTTACTAGGAGTTCTAACATCATATCTCTTTTGCTTAAGGCTCAAAATAATACAATTGTCCCATAGCTAGCAGCCTAAAGCAAAAACCATATTTTGATATTATAAGTTCCATTTTAGGAAAAATAGAATCTTTTACTTTGGCACATCAGTGCTAGAGCCTAGTGTCCCACCAAGCATGCCACTGTCAGGAAATATTTCTCACGCCTGGGCAATGGAGCTACACCTACACAAGAAACACCTAGAAAAGGAGAGATACACACACAACACTATACTAGAGATATAGGAAGAAATCAAATGCTAGAGTGTGCAACTAATATTTCTCCCAGAAGTATGCAATGCAGTCAAACTCAACCCCCCACTCCTTTCCACAAATGATATGTGATTATTATTCTTGCAATGTTTATAATGTATCATGCAATCATTGAAAACAAAGCAAGTTTGAGTATAAATATTAGGCACCAAATTCACAATGTGATGTTGACAAGTGTATAAAGGTATGAATCATAAGAGTTTGGCAAAATATTTAATATGTGTGAAGATGGGATTTTCAATATTGTTATTTTATCAATGTTTATTAGAAATATACTTTGGCCCAAATGAAGAGGGAACAAGAAAAGAGCTTAACTCCTTTCACTAAGTTTTTGCTGAATTTGTTTGTGTTGTTGATCCTGCTACCATTCTCGAGTGTGTGTATCCTCTCAATACTCAAGGCACATCATCAATCAATATAATTGTTTAATTTTTTTATTAAGACCTTTTTGTGTGTGTAAAATCACAATGTATGTGTTGTGTGTATTATTTTTCTTTTAAAGGAGAGAACTCCTAAGAAATTGCCACACTACTGTGTTGTGGTTGGCGCTAGTTTTGGCTCATGACGCACGGGGCTACTACTCGCCCATCTTCCTTATTTTCCCCTACACCCCCCGTCTATTCTTCCTCATCTCAAAAGGGTACCATTTGGTGTCTCTTCTCAAAAAAAATGACCTTTCAAAAATTGAGTGTGCCCCTTCTAACGTTCCCCCTTTTACATTCATGCCCTTTCTCCCGTTGCCCATCGTGTAGCCTCTCAAGGTCTATCACAAGTTGTGTCCCCTCTTTCATCACTGGTTGTGCCCCCTCTCTACTTTCATGTGTCACCTTGTATCCCTTCTTTTTTTTTGTGATTCTTACTCCCTTCCAAACTATCCTTTGAGGGTACCTCCAACACATGTTTTTCCACCACTTGAATCTCTGCCTTTTTACCTACAAATAGTACCACAATAAATGCCAATATTGTCGTCATTTATCGATAAATTTAAAGCCTTAGTCACTTGGAGATCATGTAGGGATGACTCAATCAGTGATTGTGGATGATTAATCAATCACATCATGTGTTCTCTCTTTGAACTCACGGATTCACACGTGCATGCTAGTGGGGGGGGGGGGGGGGGGGGGGTTGTACATAGCTTAAATGGGATTGCCCCCTTTGACATGATATATCTTCTCTTCAAATTTTTGTGACGTTGCACTCCATATTAAGCTTGCTTTGGCACTGACGATCCTCGTCCCTATGAAAATGAATCCTCAAGGATGATCAAGTGAGATCATCATTAGTGTGAGATAAACATTATGCAAGATGCATATAACGGTAGTAAATGGACACGTATGGATACAAAACACATACATGCATGCAATTCTCACACAATAACATGCTCCTGAGGCTCCCAAACACATGCAACATATAACTTCTCACTTTTGATGTCATTCTGCTTTTTATAGTAGGCTTTTGATATATGACTTGATTTGCCACAATAATAACACTCCATACCGCGTTCACTCTATTTTTTTTGCCATCCACCTTGGCCTCTCTAGCTCTAATGCCTTTAGAGTGGCCTCTTCCACATGTTTGTGCATTAGATTCATATTGCTCACCATGATTTCTGTTTCCAAAATAGCCTCCACCTTGGCCTCTAGATAAAGATCTACCTCTACCTCTACCTATGCCCATGTACAAGGCTTGTTGTTCAATATTTTCGAAAGATAAATTAATCAGGGCATCCCTCTCCTTAGTGATTTAGAAGGATTATAAGGTCCTTAAAGTTTGGGAATTTTTCTTGAGTTCAGATAGATGTCAAAAACTCACGATCTTTGCTAAGCCCATTCAATGTGATCAACACCGTTCATTGTCATCAATTGGAGCTCCAATAGATATGAGAACATCTATAAGCTCTTTCGATTTTAGTGAGTAATCATTGATATTCGTGTTATTTCTCTCCACATTATGTAGCTCTTACTTCAACTGTATCTTTCTTACCTTTGTACTTGTGCTATATAACTTAACTTCGGTATCCCATGCATCCTTAGGTGTCGTTGCATCTTGGATATGGCTGATCATACCATCCGACACGCTAACAAACAACCAGTACATCACTTTGTCGCCTTTCTCATGCCAAGCCTTAAAGACGTGCACCAATTAATTAATGTGTGTTTCTTCTAGAAGCTCTGGCTTCTTCTTGTCACCTGAAACAAACTCCACTCCCAATTCCTTTTTCCCATAAGGAAGTTTCTCAGTATGAACTTTCCATGCTTGGAAGTTATTTTTGTCTAACTTCTCGACTAGGATAACATGTCAGACATGATTACTTATAATAACTTACTAAACAATGCGTACAAAAACTTCTACACTTACAAATGAGCCTCCAATCTCCAACAAAATCACCTCTTACGCTACTGCAAACATGTTATATAACCACTATATGTGAACACTATATTTGAATCAATCACACAATCTCCTATAAATTTTAAATTCCTTGCACATAATATATCCTATAACCAAATTTATGTCACAACTATGCATGTATCTAACCAAAATTTGTGTGTACACAGTCAAAATCGACACTTCTATAGAGTGCTTGCGAAAAAAAGTTAGTCAAAACGGGACCCAAAATGGCCTTAAATAACAATTTTTAAAATCACTAAGATCCTATTAATCTTTTGCACAATAATATATTGTCTCTCTACTTCATATTGAAGAATGGGTCAAGATGTGATAATACACCTTACTGTTGTGTTTGCTCTTGACTAGCAACTACCTACAGAGATTTGCTTTCAACTCAAAGAGAAAGAGATATAGTTGTCCTTACCTCCTTTGCTTGGCTCTTACTTACCTCTTGGACTCTTCACATGAACCAGCACTCTCATACCATGAGAAAAATGCGAGAGAAAGTGAGCTTGAGCTCCTTGCAAGCACACACACACGAGTAGACAAGCGCACACAAGAGAGATGAATAGTTGAATTTTTTTCTATTCTCTTCTTTTCTCTACAACCATAACATAAAGACTAGAGTACATACTATAAGAGAAAGTACTCTCTTGCTAAAATATACAAAGTCGGTCCATAGTGTAAACCCGACTATATGTGGTGGCGCTATAACTATTTCATAACTCTAGTGAACTTAAGTGGCTAAACACATGTAAACCACTGGTGGCATATCAACCATAATCTCACCAACCATACCAGTGCCATTAGTATAGAGTTTATCTTAGTGTGTTTTCCATATTCGCACGAGTTGAGCTCAATATCTCAACAAAAGACTACCTCTCCTTTAATTTCTCTTTCCATTTCTTCGAAAAGACACTACATATCACACAAGCAACCTTGAGATTTATGTCAGTATTTATGATAGATTTTTAAGCATGAAATATAAATTTTCTTCAAAGTGATTTTTGCATTAATAACAACAAAGTTTGTGTTATGTGGATGACATCAAGAGAAAAATTCAGCACAAAGATAATACCCGAGGATGCCTCAAATGGTCAAGGTAACCCATTGTCCCTAGAAATTATGGCTATCAAAGATCGTATTAGTGGATGCAAGAGAGAGCAAATATTTAAACATCGATTCTTTGTTCCCAAGTATCCATTATATGATAAAAGTGTGATATATATTTGCCATCATAATGTGCCATTTAAAAGACACTAATCCACATTGCTCTTATTGTTTTTTCTCTTCTAATAAAGCTCTCCATACATGGCAAATGCACAAAAAATAGTGTCTACATAAAATTGGATTAAACCAACATGGAACGTGAGCTACGATCACACTTTCAAATGCTTTCTGAGCCTTGGAATCTCTAATAATGGAGATTGTTGGGCTTACATCCCGAACTTTGTAAAATTTGGAATGGACCATTCCCTTTTAGTCTTTTACCAATAATCTCAAGCTATGATTACGGAGGCAATGATTGTATGAACAAGTGTCTTTCGAGCATGCCTCTGACCAAAGATAACCTTTTTTTCTTGAGAGTAGGAATACATTATACATCCACATGGAAGGAGAAACATGAGTGCTATTGCCCCAAATTTCATGATAGCATGCCCCCTCCATGTGCCTTCATTTAGGACATGATGGAAGCACCTTCCATCTTTCACCAACAAGACAGGCAAATCGGTTAAGAACAAACCATTGTGCCCACCTCTAGCAAATCCTCATAACCTACAAATGAAGCTTGTCTTTGCATGACCAACATCAACTTTTGTGGACTTTCCCGAGTCACCTCTTGTATGCCAATAAGGGAAAGGGAAAGGTCATACTCGCCTCTGGTTTGTCTAAGGCAAGGGAAAGTCCCTCGTCTTTGATAACACTTAAGTCCATTTTAAAAAGTTATTTGCCCCTACAATCAGAAACTCTTGACCAAGGATTCCCTACTAGGTCTCTCTTATTTAAAACAATCCAGGCAACCTCATCGGTCAACTGTACCCATGGCCCATAAAAATAAGAGGAGAAAATAATCGTACCACTGTATGCACAAAAGAGCAAAGGTTTAAAATTCTTAAGAAATGGTTGGAGAACCTTAAGAAATGGCTCTTGTAGTTCTCCATGCCAGGTGCATGCACATAATTAAATTGCAAAATTACTCTAAGAAATTACCAGGAAATTATTTTATTAAGTGAAGATAAATTTTCCATGAAAATGGAATGAAATAGAGAAGATGGGCATGGCACATGGGCCACAATTGCACTTGGAGATACTTCCTGATCCACATATGAGAGTTGGCCTCCTTCAAAGCTTCCAATCTGATTTTTGAGCAAGGATATACATAAATTTCATATTTTCGGGTTGACAACAAAAATGCCCTTTTACACACTTCCTAATTTGAGTATCAAGGCCAATCTTGCAAAACAGGTGTGTGAAACAGCACCTTCAAATTTCTGAAAGATACAAGTAGCTTTGCTCTTAGAATTTTTTAAAATTGGTGGATTGAAGTTCACAAAAATTATGAGCCTCGTATACTTCACAATAGTGATATCTTTGTGTCATGGCAAAAGGTGGACAATACCCTGCCAAATTGAGGCTAGATTGCCGCATGCATCTTCCACCATAGCTGTTAAAAATGATACATACAACAAGGCACTTCTGCCTCTCTCTCAATATATATAAAAATGTTCACCTGGGTCACAGCAAGACTGTGAAAACTTAAAATTACCAGAGTGCAATCTTGAATCGGAAGTTCTCCAAAGGATTTGACTTCACCGTTTCCGTAAATGTCGCCATAACACAACACTCAAAACCAGTGCACCTGCTGCTACTATCACAACCTGCACATGCCACCATGTTTCTATTAATAATAAAGAAGAATGCACACATAATGACACAACACGAAAATCACAAAGGTCTTCTTGTTTCTGTGTTTTTATTTCCAAAAATAAGAAGTCTGATAGCACACTTTTGCCTTGATCAAATAAGTTGCCTAGAGGAGAAACGGAAAAGAAAAAGTGCCACCTTGCCCTCTATGGTCAGTCTTTGTTCCACAGCATGAACTAAAGAGAGAAACTGATGTAGTTTAGGAAGCTGGGGCATCAAAATAACTGAAGTATACTGGTCCTTGCATGGAAAAGGCAAGATTCTTTGCAGAGCATCTTGCATGGTAGATACTGCTAAAATAGATCGTACTGAGTTCCGCCACTCATCTTGCACCTGAAAGTATAGCAAGTTAACTGTGCAATCCATTATAATTCAGAGATAGAAACGAATGAGACAATCATATGTAAGTTGCCAGTCCTCGCACTTCACATCTACATGTTTATAGTTACTAGAGTTTGTGGTTGAAATATATAATATACAAAGTTACTAGAAATTAATTTTTACATATTCATCTACATACATACATGCACACATACGCATACATACGCGTATGTATGTGTGTGGGAGTGTTGTATGTGTGTGGGAGTGTGTGTGTGCACATATATCCACACACATATACGTTTACACATATATCCACACACACAAACATATGTATGGATGTACATACACATATACATTTGTGTGTACATATATATCCACACATATACGTATGTATGTATGTACACACACAAGCGCGCGCGCACGAGAGAGAGAGAGAGAGAGAGAGAGAGAGAGAGTATAAATACACTTTTTTTTAAAAACTAAAACCACTGTCTCATTAGAAAAAACAAATGTACATTCATAGCTGTCCCAGAGTGGGGCCGCTACTACTTAGGTCAAAAACAGTGGGAAAACACTTCTAGTTGTTAGAAGGAAAGGCCTCCGATTTCATGAGAATCTCGGAGGGATTGTGAAAGGGCTCTCCGGAAGTAAGCAAAGAGCCAAACAGAATCACCAACAGAAAAGCAATTGATTCAGAGCATGGTAGATGGTCCACAATGTCCAAAATCTAGTCCAATCAAGGAAATTTGTACAATATGGTAGCGAAGGAGAAAGGCAACCGAAAAGCTAGAACATTTGCTCGAAACGCCTTTCAGGAAAAGGAGCCCGGAGATGTCCGGACAAAGCATCAAGAAAATCCCTAGAGAGAGAGAGAGATACCAAAGAAGGTGAGGCAGTCTCTGTAGGATGGGTGCACTGCCTACAAGATGCACTAGCAATATGCCTTCGTGCTAGAAGAGATCCCATTGGGAATACCCCAACCAAACATCTCCATAGAAACAATCGTTGCTTGAGAGGCGATCCACTCATCCAAATTCGTTTCAATGCAGTTTTCCACCAAGCAAGAAATTTTGACATATGCCAAAGGCAATTTGCATGATCCTCCATGGTGGCGGTAAGAGTAACCTATAAGCCTTGGCCGCAGACAATTGGGCAAAAGGCACAGGAGTATATCCTGTAAGCTACCTATCAAAACACCAATCTTGAAGTCTCTCTGTCTCCTCAAGCATTGGGACTCGCTGAAACGGCTGCATCATTTCCGAAATGACCCTCCAGATTGGCATGTGATGCATATCTCCAAATGACATTGTCTGATTGCACGTGGAAAGATGAAAACATACCTAATTTCATCCACGATGTCACGTACATGACGAATCCCCAATGTAGACAGATTATATGCCTTTCTTGGTTGAGACAAAGCAAGCAGTCCATCAAATACCTTGCTCCAATGAATACTAAATACCCTGCTCCAATGAATACTACCCCGATTCGGAGGCCTACCGGACCATTGTAAATGACATAATATAGCTTGCCAATCTTGAATGAGAGCAATCAAACATGAAGAGCCTAGAATATGACCACTGAAATGCCCAAAGACTATATCATCATAATTGATAATCCAATGTCCACATGCATCTGTTTGCATGTTAGCGCAAATAGCTCCCAACATGCGTGCCCATGGCTTGACTTGCTCTATAAATGCAGGTAGAGGAGTGGCCTTCCTTGCCAGAATATGATAATAATAATAAAATACACACACACATACATACATATATACACAAACATAAATGCATGTACATAGATGAATGTATACACAAGAGTGTGTGTACACGTGCACATATGTATACATATCTATACATGTGTGCGTGCACGCATGTGTGTATACATGTATGTGTGTGTGTGTGCGCGCGCACGCACACTAGTAGAGAGCTCGTCGTTGGACCCTGTGCCTAGAACCTCTCCATCCCTACTTGCGAAGGCGTTTTTAGGGTTTTTGGACCCCATCTGTTCAATCGCGATCAGTCTAGTTCCTCCCTTGGCCCTTCTCGTGGGTTCTTGACCTGCACCCTCTGCGCTTAGCTCCTGTTGTCTGCTCGACCTGCTCGACTCCCTATTTTTCCATCCTCCATGTGCGCGCATCTGTGTGAGTGTGTGCGTGCATGCGCGGTGCCAGCCTGTGTAGAGCTCTGTGTGTGTGTGTGTGTGTGTGTGTGTGTTTGCTGGTCAGGGCTTTCCTCATGGATCCTGTGAAGACTGTTCAAAGAGGCGACCTTAAGCGTCACCAGGTTTCGGTTGATGATGTGCCTGCTATGATGCACCTGCTCGCTGCGTGAATCCAGAATTACAGCCTTTTGCTGACACTTAGCAAGAAGGGTTTTCTGAAATTCAGCAAGCTTGGGATGAGCCAGAGCCGGCTTTTCCTGTTTCTATCCCGGGACAGGTCTTGTATGCTCCAGTAATGAGTTTGGCACAGAAAGTGGTTATGTTGTTCTTTCCAGGCCGCATGCTTGATGCGGAGGATGTTGCACAGTGGATTAAGTCTTTGCTTAAAGGATGCTTTGTTGCTGGCTGTTACAAAGCTGCCCGTGGTTTTTATGAGGTTATTTTTACTGAGCCACAGTATAAGCAAATGCTTTTGGAGAAATCTCCCTTGTTTTATGGTCGCCAGTTGGTGCATGTTTTCCTTGGATGCCAACCAAGGACTATCAAAATCTTATCAGGCACAAATGCCAGGTTTGGGTGGAGGTGTTGGACTTGCCTTCGTACTGCAGACCTGCATTACCGTTCTTAGTAGCCGAGGCACTGGGGAAAGTTGTATGTCCACCTCGTTCGGATGGCAATGTCAAATAGTTTTTGCGTGCTGCGGGACACAGAGAAACCCACTCCTCCCCATGTGGCGTTTCAGATTGATATGCATGGTATGCCCTCTCAAGAGGTCTTTTTTAAACTCAAATGGGAAAATTTTGCAGGCTCCTACTTTGAGTATGGGAAGTTTGGTCACATGCAATCTAACTGTCCCCAAGTTTTGTTAAAGCCTCCACCCGCTGTTGTCCAACCAGCAGACCCTCCTCTCTCCGGGCCCTCTCCTGCATCTAAGTCTCGTCCCTCGGGTGCCTCGCCACCCACAGCAACTGAGAAAGGGAAAGCTTGAGTGTCTACCCCGCCAGTCAAGACTTGGTACAAGGGGAATGGTGCGGTTAAGGCTGCTGCCTCGTCGAATTGGCAACTACCAAAGAAACCACTTAAAGCCAGGACAGTGGTCAATAGGAATTGGACCGAAACTCCTACTTCTTCCGCGGAGTCTATGCCTGATGATGGATTTAGGGTGGGGCAACTTTGGTCAGTAGTGGTTCGAGGAGCTGATTCATTGCATCCATTATCGAGTAATCCTATTCCTGCTGATGCCCCTACTTCAAACCTTCCGAAGCTCGCTAATGTTGATGAGCAGTCAGTCATGGCCCAGCCTAGTGCAGCCATGCAGGCTCAAACGCATAGTTGTTTCTCGTACGCGTACGAACCTATTCGTACGTACGAGTCGTACGGTACGATACCGTACGAATTCGTACGATATCGTATGGTACGAGTTAGGGGTTTTTTTTTTCCCCCAATTTTTTTTTTTCCTTGAAAAAAAATTCCAAATGCTAAAAAAAAATAGAAACCCTGCTTTACGGAGATCCCAAATGCTCGCAATACTTCGCAACTTTCGTGTCCACTCAGTATTCCATATGGGGTTGTGGAGAGACCTAAAAAATCTGGCGAGGTAGACTGGTAGTGTACACTTGATTGGTAGGATGAGAGAATCTTGCTACATCACTTGGGGATCCCTGGTATAGGTAGGCTAGACAATTAGATTCTCAAGTTATGCACAAGGGAGAACATTTGGACATGGCCATTTTGATCTAGAGAGGAGTCCCTAAACTTATCACCCTAGATGCACTCCTCGTATTTGTGCAAGGACGGTCCCTTAGTCATAAACGCTACACTGGGAGACCTTTGGTATTGCATTACCCATCCAGGTTCTTTTTTGGAGACAATCGGGAGATCCAACCGGGAGAGACACATATCCATGTACTGGTTTCTCAAGCACTGTAGACTCCTCCCCTCCCAACCTTCCCTCACATTCAAGCTTGAAGCTCCATAGCTTGTAAGTGTAAAAAATAAAAACCGTATTTTATCGTACCGTATCCCAAAATTTCATATCGTACCAAATATTCCTGTACGGTATCGTACCGTACGGTATCGTATTACAACTATGCTCAAACGGATGGGCAAAGTAAGGCTGCAAATTCAGCCGTGTTGGATCTCTTGAAATGTTGTGGTGGATCAAAAGTCTTCTTGGGAGAAGCACTTACCGCTTGTGGAATTTGCATACAACAACATGGTGTATGCATCTACGGAAAAGACCCCGGTTGAGATTGTTTATGGTAAGGTGGTTTTGCCACCCATCCTTCGCACAAAGGATGAGATATTTGCAGCTGATGAGTATGTAAGAGACTTGGATATTGCTTTTGCTCAGGTGTGGACAGCCATTGCAAGGTCACAAGACAAGCATAAAAAGGCTACCGACAAGCACATAGAAGGCAATTGGATGTTAAAGAGAATGATTGGGTATTGTTGAAATTTAAGAAAGCAATACTTGCAAAGAGGCCTGGTAAAGAGGGTGCATATCCTAAGCTTGCTACCAAGTACTATGGGCCTTTTCGAGTGATCGAGAAGATCAATGAAGTGGCTTGTGATCAAGAAGATCAATGAAGTGGCTGTCAGATTGGCATTACCTAGTCATTGGCACATACACAATGCTTTTCATGTGAGTCTCCTTCGCAAGTATGTAGGGCCTAAGCCCAGTGAAACGGTCATTGAGGATCCACCACAAGTGGATGAGCTTGAGGAGATCTTGCAGCCAGAGTAAATTGTGTATCACAAGGAACGCAAGCTTGTTGCAAGCAAAGTTGTCACGCGTTACCTTGTGAAGTTTAACAACTATCTTTTCATTGATGCTAAATGGGCAGATGAAGTGTCCTCCAGAGATTGCCCGCATGTGCTTCAAACATATTTGGATGCTTTCTTGCGGACAACTATTTAGAAGCCGGGGGGATGTCACCATTTGGCCACCCAATTGGTCCACCCGTGCTTTCTCATCATGTATGTACATTGGATTGGTGTCCATGGCAATTGTATATGCGAGGGATTGATGCCACTCATGTGATACTGTGGACTTGGCTTTCCGTTGAGACTGGGGTCTCTGTGTACATGATCGGAAATGCCTGGTGGATTGGTGTTCCATTGGGTCTGGTAGCTCGTGTACTTGCCTGGAGCACGTCTATTTTGGTATAGTCTCATGAACGGGGATTGTCCATACCAATGATGCATTGCATAGCATCTTTATGTGCTTGCTTGCAATTGAAATTGCATGCTGTTTTCATGCTTGCTTGACCAATGTGTAGTTCCAGGTAAGGGGACACCCGCCCGCGAACCGTGCGTGTAAACTGTCTGCTCACATGGTTATGTGGCACGTGACAAGTGGTAAGTATTGGTTATAAACCTAGCCTTAGGAGTTAACACTAATTTATAAGTGAGTGTGTACACACTTCATTAGGTTTTGGGCAACCAAAACTCACTTATAAATTATGACCAGCCCGGTGTTCACACACACTAATGTCCCGAGGTGAACAAAACCCAATGTCCACCGCCCAGACCTTATCCCCTTTGTACAAAGGGAGTAACCAACCATGGGTCCTCTCTAGCTTGCTCCACAAAGCACCTGCCTGCCACCTACATTGGACAACTCACCACCTCACTCCTCCTCCTCTCTCTAGAGATAGGCACCTCCTTCATGAGGGCGTTTGGGCTGTGTTTTCTGCACTTTCTCCTTCCCAACTCCATCTCCAAGCTTGCTAAGGTGTTTCCCAAGCTTCCAAGAGTGTTTTTGGGTGCTAATCACTCTCCTACATACTCCCAATGACTGAAATTCAGCAAAACAGCTCCTCTTTATTGCTGTAATTTCTGATCTTTTTACTAAAAACCATAATTTCAGCCCTCCTTTCTCAAGTTAGACCATAGAGGAAGCTTTCCCAAGGTTCCCTTCATCCTCTTGAAGACTTTTGTCGCGAAGAAATGTGACAAATCGAAGATCTCATCACTCCAAGGACTTCCATCGCGAAGGCTTCCGTTGTCATCGACTCTACTTGCAATTGGTAAGCTTTTATGCTTAAATATGGAAGCAAGTAACAGGAGGGAGAAACCAGATTGCAAGATCACATACCCTGTGTAGTGTTCTCTTATCCTACGTACTCTCTTGCAGATTGTTGCATGTGTTGGTGGAACAATAGAGAGCAGATGGTAGGGACCATGGGCACTTGAGAGGGTAGAGTGAGTTGCAAGTCTACATCAACAACCACTTGTTTGCCATATTGTGTTCATATGCATTGGTATGGAAATCTGGTCGGATATGCCCATGACACTATGTACTTGACTCTCACAAGATCCATATACTTTATTTGAGGGCGGGGCCGGCCGTTCCGGCTCATTCTGTGTCTCTTGTCAATTCAGCAAATTACTTCTTGTATTGAGCACGTGTCCATTGAATCTTAGTGTATTTAAGTGTATTGATTAGCATTGTGTTCTACCAAGTTACGCCCTGCCCAGTATGGTTTTGTGCCCCATCGACAAATTCTTGATAATATTGCTAATGCTTACATTGGGATAGAGAATGCCAAATACACTGGTCAAGATGTTCTCATCATGCAGGTAGACATTGAGAAAGCTTTTGATACCGTTCGATGGGATTTCATTGCAGCTGTTCTCGCCCAGTTGGGCTTCGGTCGTCACATGCAACATGTGGTGCATTGGCTCTATTGGATGGCTCTTCCTACTACCTGTTGGCTAATGCACTCTCTTCCTCCTTGACATTGGGCCGCTCCATCCGGCAAGGTTGTCCTCTCAGTGCCTTGCTATATACTATCACCACTCATCCATTGCTGCTATACATGGATGCTTTGGTTTCAGAGCAATGCTTACATGGCATGGCTATTCCTGGGGATGCCTTTTGTTAGCCAGGCTTATGCTGATGACTCCTTTTTCTTCTTGCGCAATTATCAGTCAGATCTTTAGCAGCTTATGCAAGCCCTTGATTTGTCTGGTTTGACGGCGGGGTTAAAAGTTAACTTTGCAAAATCAAAACTCCTACCTTTGCATGAGTGTGACTGGCATCGTTTCTTGTGGTCGGGCCACTTGCTCCCTCCTGATCATGTGGTGCGGCATTTGGGGTATCCCGTTGGTTGGCACATTTCCTTGGCACAGGAGAGACAGTGGGTGCTTCAAAAGCTTTGCTATAAGCTGGACTACTAGAAACTTTCGGCCACTTCATGTTTGCCTTCGGATTGTCCAATCCATCATTATGGCTTATGTGCAATTTCATCTGCCACTCATTCCTTGGTCCTCTTAGAACATTCAACAATTTATGTCCAGAGCGATAGAATGTCTTTGGCGTACCAAAACTGACCGTAAGGCCGCGCATCTTCTCAAATGCAGTTATGTTTACACGCCACAGATGCATGGGGGCTTGAGCATCCTCACATACATGTTCATGTGCTGGCTCACAAGGCCATGCTCTTGCCTAGTTTCTTGGAACAGCGTCAGCCCTGGACACTCATGCTTTCTCGCTTGTTTGCCTCTCTCAAGACAGCAGCATTTTGACACTTGACACCAACTATCCCGAATGTAATTTCAGGCATTTTCAAGGCCGCATTCCTAGCTGTCCTCTTTCTAGCCGTTTGCTTTTCGATTGGCAATAGCTTTTGGCACATTTATCTTGGTCTAGCCACCCTCCGGATCCGGGCAAGTCGCTTCGTCAGCAGAGTCTACACTATAGTCGGGTCTTTGATTCCACTTTGGCACTTTTTCAACCTCGTAAGGCTTATTTTCTTCATCGCTTGGGCATTTCTCTAGTGGACGATGTAGTGGATAACAGTGGTTGCACACTCTCTTTTCCACAAGCCCGGACACGGTTTCATCTTGGGATGCATCACCCGCCTATATGGCATGCTATCGTTGAGTTGCTACAGCCTTTCCAGCCGGTGCCTCACCTGTTTTCTCCTCTTCCACGGCTTGATTGGACGTTTGATTGGGGGCTACCAGGTTATTCCACTTTAAAAATCCTATTGTCTTCTATGAAAAAGTAGCTTCCCCTCAAGCAACGAGTCTTTCTATGGCGATGTCTCGTGGGGGCCCTCCTAGTGGGTGTCCTTCTCGCTGCCCGACGTATTGCCTCCTCGGTTTTCCCTAGTTGTTCGCATCCGCGCGAGACAGCCCTACATCTTCCTTGGGCTTGTCCTGCCGCTCAAGATTTCCTGGTTCGTTTGACAGTTCTTCTCCATGCCCGGTTTCCTAGCCTTTCCTTTGGCAGGCACTTCTAGCTGTTTGGTAGATATCTCTCTACCCCCGATTATGCTCTTTTTTTCATGGTGCCATTATTGGGCCTCATGGAGTTTATACCATGCCCGCAACCCTCAGTTGTTTGGGCACACTTTGGTGGATGTCTTCACCTTTTTCAGATTCTGCTTGCTCCAGTCTCTCCAAGATGCCCACTTTCTTGGAGACCTTTCCACGGCCCAGTTTGACGCGTTTTATCACTGTTTCTAGTTTTCCCGTAATAGCTGCTCCATGCCGGGGCAGCTATGAATGTACATTGCATTTATAATGAAACAGTGGTTTTCACAAAGAGAGAGAGAGAGAGAGAGAGAGAGAGAGAGAGAGAGAGAGGGGAATGTGTTAAATCTATATATAACTCATCTGCACCTTATGAAAATTTTCACCTGAAAAGATGCTTTCAAGTCGCCTATGTAAACACGCGACTGGTATGCACGAAGAAGACGATCCAGCCAGTAGCTGTTTTCCTGCATCATAGGAAAAAAGAAAAAAGACGATGTAGATACTTAAATTTTTAACAAAAGTTAGGGAAAAAAACTCGATAAAATGTGAATTGGCACGCATCCTTCACAAATGTAGTGATACATCTTGCTTTCTTTATTGGATTATTGATAATAATCAGTCTCTAGCCAGTACCTCCTGGCCATTTTCAAATGTCCGTTTTTCCAGTTCTAGAATTGTTGTCACGTCTTCATCTTTAGGTCCTTTTTCCTGAAGATCTGTTACTTCATTGAGAGCAAAATCAACCTAGAAGAACCTGACTGTTGTCAGACAGCTTTACGTAGAAAGTTTAATAAAGAAAACAAGCGCAAAAATTGAAGACCTTACCAGCTTCCATGAGCTTTCTGGATCACATGAAAAGCTTATAGCAATATCACCACGCACATTGCTGACTCTTGAAGGTTTGTTTCCACCCAGAAAAACAGTCACAGCAGCAGAATATACCTGCATAAATGAGCTCATCCTAAGATCCAATGTTTGCACTCATGAAGGTTGGTGGATGCTTGATGACATCAAAAATTAATATTTTTTTATGGCTTACCTGCCCATGCTCGAAGCGAAGAACTTGCATTATTCGGGTCTCTAAAAGTTTACAAATGAACCCAGTGAGGTGCACTTCCTCCATCTTTTGGCAAACAAAAGTATACATTAGGTGACTAAACAACAAAAAACATAAGAAATTGTTGGTTACTACATGTACACTTGAGGCCTGCGTAATACGTGTATGTTTTTTCCTTTCAGCAACTACTGTATCCATGTTCATGATGATTGATCTTAAGTTTACACTACACATGGAACGCTTGTAACACTTGTTGGGCTCATAAATCCATTGGGTCTTTGGTAGACATTTAAAAACTCTCTCTCAGGAGGACATGGCTAGAGCCCTCACAGGAGTTGGGGACGAAGATGGCTTTCTATAGAGACCATCTTCTCCGCACCACTGAGGATAGCTTTATACTTAGACTGAGCTACATGGATACCCATCTGTCTCATGGATTGAGGTTCGCCACTGGGTAGATCCGCACCTCTTCACATCAGTTAGAGATAGAGACAGGCAAATTTAGAGGCATACCTCCAGGGGACAGGATTTGTTAAATTTGTTGGATAGAGCCAGAAACGGAGGAGTACTACATCTGTCGCTGCACAACATATTATGAGATTCGAGGGCGCTACCATTGCCTTTTCAGAGAGGGATTTGGACCACTGGCTAGAGTCATGGACTATTGTGATCAGAGATGCTTGGGTTTTTATCTCCTGGAGATCCACAGGCTCAGAGAGTCCATTATCAGGAGGAGATGCCCGATTGGCAGGGAGTCCACACAGAGACAGATTACTGACTTCTTTAGAGGGACTACCCGGGGGGACACACAGCCGACAGCCCAACAGCAAGCACCCCGTGGTGGGACTCTAGTTGAGAGAGCTATCCAGTTGGGCAGATCCAGACGCCCGAGGGTTCGCGGATGCTCACATCAGAGACGGTGCCTACACCGGAGGATTCAGAGCATCATTGCGAGGCATCGGGCTCGTCCGACCAGGCATCTCACTATGGCAGATATCCACGCCATCCGGCAGAGACCCATGCTAGAGCTCCTAGGATGATTACCACTCCAACCATATACTGTTGTACTCACTGTCACTTTTGTACTCCCCCATATTCATGTATTCATGTATCCATGTACTCATGTACCCCATTTTGACTAGTAGCATTAGCTTCCCACTCTCCCTAGTTGCTGCTTCCGGATGCTCCCTACTGATGTATTGTAGGGCTAGATACTTACCTTCAGATCTTTCTTTTCTTTTCCAGACAGTGTATCAGATGTCACATGGTTGTAACTTTGGTCTCATAGGTCACTTTGGCCTTTTGAAGACGTTAATATAACATTTCATTTCATTTCTCTCTCTAGGTCACATGCTGATATCACATCTGTATACCCTAGTGATAGTTTTTTTCTTTTCTCTCAATGACTTTTTCCATGGCTGAGTATATCCATGGTTTGACTGTATTACTCACGGTCTCATAGACCTTTGGGGTTTTTTGTAGATGTTAATATCCAAAGGCCCCCGCCCGCGCCACCCTAACCATCATCTTACACCATCACAGGACCTCCTCACACCGGCTCAGCTTTACCACTCTCAGTGCCATGTTGGGGCACCCCATGCGGGATATCTTAGGATGATATGCAAGCCTTGTGCTTTTTGTACATGGATCAGCCCTAGCATCTCAGCTTTAGCATTTTAGCTTTGTCATTTTCTTTCATTTTAGTACCCATAATGATGCATTCCATTGACATGATGTAATCCTTTTGGCCTCATAGGTCATTTTGGCCTTTGTAGACGTTAATATAACTTTCTTTTTTTCTTTATCTTACAACCTGTATGATCATAGGTCATTTTGGCCTAAGGAATGCCCTCTTAGGTGTGAACACCCTCTATATGTGTGTACATGTGGACACTCCCTATGAGTCATAGGATAAGTGTGTCATTTGTCACTGGTGTGTTCTGTGTCAAGTATGTGTCGGTGTCCAGTTAGGTGTCAAAATCCCTAGCCTACAAAAGCATTGTACTTAGTGAGTATCAATCACACCATTGAGTCGTGCAAGAGACTCTCTCTCTCTCTCTCTCTCTCTCTCTCTCTCTCTCTCTATACACACACACACACACTCACACCATGGATCTCTTTGATCTCCGGGCTCCAATAGCTTAGGTGTTGGTGAGAGGCAAGGAGGCTAGAGCAATGGAAAGCTTGAACACACAGAAAGAACACACATAGTCGACAGCATACAGTGAAGTTGGCACGCGAGTGTGCGAGGGAAGCTCTTTACAACTGCCCCCCTACATTTAAGGACCAAGGGGTCCAAGTACAAAGTGCCATGTGTCACCATAAAACATACAAGTGACACTAAGGTATAAAAACTCCAAATAAGCTAAGTGCCTAGCACTAATAAACTCCTAATTCCTACATGCATGTCTACTACAAAATGTGAATCTTCTCCAAATCCTCCCTATAGTGGAAATGTATATGTACAAAGTAGATCAATCCCCAAATGGTATCAAGCCCAAAGCTTTGCGGAAAGCTTCAACTTCTCTCCAGGAAGTGCATTGGTGAAGAGATCTAACATGTTGTCCTGTGATGGACAATAGATAATATTGATATCTCATGCATGAAGCCTCTACCATATCTAATGATAATGGACCTCTATGGGCTTGGTTTCTGCATGGACAATAGATAAGACTGATATCTCCTACATGAAGCCTCTCCCGTCCTCTATGTGCTTGGTTCGTGCATGGAAAACTGCATTCCTTGCCATAGCCATAGCACTCTGACTATTTGTCAATATAGGGGTAGCACCCTGTAAACTAGCACACAAGTCCATAACCAAACTCCTCAACCATATGCACTCAACCATGGCCATGAAGATTGCCTCTGTACTCAGCTTCACATGTAGAAGTAGCCACAATAGGTTGCTTTTTGCTAAGCCAAGATATGGAAGAATTGCCTAGCAAGAAACAAAATCCACTAGTGGACTATCTAGCATTATATATAGTCTCCAGCCCAATCTGAATCGCTGTCAGATAAAGCTGAAAATCAAACCCCGTGGCATAAAACATCCCATAAGACTAAGTGCCTTGCAGGTATCTAAACACTTGTTTCACATCTTGCCAATGTTTATCCCTAGGCTGTGCATAAACTTACTCAACAGGGATACACCATAAGAAATATCTCGCCATGTGTTGCATAAGCATATGAGACATCCAACAGCCTGGCTATAAATAGTAGCATCAAAAGGGTCACCTCATACCTGCCTCAACTGGGTTTGCAATCTTCGATGCCAAACATCTTCAAAAGCCCTTTTACATACTTAGACAGACTGAGACATTATAATGCCACCATCTGTCTGCATTAACTGAATACCCGAGTATAAGTGCAACTAGCCAAGATCTGATACTTCAAAAGCTCAATGTAACTCAGCTTTAAAATCTGAAATTTTCTGCTGATTACCCCGTGTCACGATTATGTCATCAACATAGAGTATGATGACCACTATGTTTGCACCATCAATGTGCACGTATAGAGTACTTTCAGTTGGAATATTATGAAACCCATGGCTGGTCCAATGTGCATGTACTAAAAATGGTAAAAATGGGCCTTTTTTCAAATTAAAGCCTCCTACATTGAATTTACATTCCTACTGTGCCATGGAAGATTACTAGAATGGAAATGTCAACGAAAGAGGTCATTCTTCACCGATGTACGAGGGGAAGTTTGTTATCTACCAAAAAAAAATCCTTGTTTTTGTGTTTGAATCATACCCGTCGGGATGTCCCCCAAAATCAGACAAATATCTTCAGTTTTTCTTGTAAGGCTTGTTTTTATAAAAGGCTCCATGTTTTTTCATAGATCCCTACTTAGAGCCATAGGCGCTTAAAAAAGAGGAGGGTGGGGGGGATGATGATGGCTGAGGCCACCAGGCAGAGGGAGACGGAGGGAAGGGAGGGGGGCAACACGCACGCGAGAGAAGAGGCGGAGGGCGGAGGCAGAGGGGAGGAGAGGGGGCGGCCGCTGCCGGGGGGGGGGGGGCGTCAGGGCAGGGCACGGGGGGGTTTCACAACTCACGCTCCGTGTGACATTCGTGTCCGCCTCTCCCTAGTTTTTTTTGCTTTTCCTCCTCTTGGCTCCCCATTTCCCCTTCTCGCCTCTCCTCTTTAGTGCTTCCCAAGGCAGGTTTTTGAGTTCTTGGGGAGCACTTCCTTCCGGCAAGTTTCGGCCTCTTCTGGCCTACAACCCCCAGGAGGACTCCATGGCAACCACTCCATCACCGATCGAGGCCGCCGTCCCTTGCCTCTCCTTTTCAAAAGCATACCTCAAGCTCCTCGCTTCAACAGTCGCATCCTTCGAGGCCTCCACTTTGGTATGCAAGATTGTTGGTAGCCGCTCGACACGTGGACAGCTTAGGGATCTCTTACACACTAGCCTCCTTGGTGCGCATGGAAAGATTACTGATTTGTATCGTTTGGGGTGTGGCTACTACAAGGTTGAGTTTGACTCGCCATCGGCATTGAACAGAAATGCCTTAGCAATATCCACCTCCAATATAAGCACATCTTGATGCGTATACTTTGCAAACGCAACCGAGCCCTGTCGCACTCCCAGGCCTTCTTTGCGAGGTGGTTGTACGGCTTTTACCCAGCATCCAACCCTGTGGCTGGCGTTTCAGACTTTCTCGTGACAATTTGCTTCCCACGACTTAGGAAGGAATACCTTCCTCTTCTCCCAATGATAGGTGGTGCTATCGGGAGAGTGATGGAGTCCCCCTCCACCACCGCTTCGGTTCTTGTTCAAGCGGCCGGGGTTCCATCCCTTCACATCAACATAGCCTCTCCGGAGACTATGCCGCATGCCATATCTCTTCCTTGCCTCCGTGGAGCCCCTATTCTGCACAGAGTAGAGTACTCTAGCCTCCAAGGCGAATGCTTCATATGTAGGCAGATGGGGCATCTCGCCAAAGCTTGTCCTCTCGTCAACAGTCCAGGAGACCGCCCCCAATGGTCCCCCCCCCCCCCCCCCCCCCCCCCACCCGGCGAGGTCCCAGCTCAGATCCTCTTCAAGGGGGGTGGGAGGGAAGCTAGCCCTCAAGCAGTAGAGCACCAGGATCCGGCTGCGGCCAACACTAATGCCGGACCGCGACGGAGCTGCAAGCCGACTTCCAGAGCTGAGGGGCACCGAGCGCACCAAGCTAGCAAAGCACAGGAGGATATAAAATCGTCAGAGAACCGTTTCGAGCATTTATCGTAGTAGCCACCCGACGGAGATGCCCCCCCCCCCCCCCCCCCCCCCCCCCCCCAAAAAAAAGCTTTGAGGCCGTTACCCCCCCGAGATTCCTCTCCACACTCCCACATTCCAATGAGGCCTGCTGGCCCTACTGAGACTTCGGCGGACCCTTCCTCGCATCCTTCCACTCAAGAGGATTCCTCACTTCCACTTCCCTCTCCCTCCACACAGCTTCCCCGTTTCCCCCCCCCCCCTCCCCCCCACTCTTAGTCTCCGGCTCTCCCCACAACAGCTCCCCCTGCCCCGTCTCCTTCGGAGCCACCTCTCCCCCCTCCCTCCGCCTCTCCTGTCATTCCCGCCACCTCTCCCGTCATTCCCTCCCACCACACTGCGCCAAACCAGTAGCGGAGGCAGCCAGTGAGTTCCCTCCACCGCTTGATTCTTAGCCGATAGAGATGACCATCACCGCCCCCCGCTGAGGGCTCTCCCACCGCTTGATTCTTAGCCGATAGAGATGACCATCACCGCCCCCCGGTGAGGGCTCTCCCACCAGAGTTGCCAGTGCCCCCCCCCCCCCCCCCCCCCCCCCCCCCCCCCAAAGTTCCTGGGACAGCCAGTGGATTACAGTTTCTTTCGATGTCTCCCTATTCAAAGGAATTGGTATTTTCAAGGAGACGGTGGCTTTTATTTGGATTTGGCTGGTGTTTCATCACTCCAAGCCCTCCACGCCAAAGAGTGGCACGATGATCTTCTCCTTCCCCTTGAGTGCAACCCCTAGGACGGATTGGGACCCGGAGTCGGTGTCTGCCGCCATCCAAGGGTAGGCAGTTGAGCTCTCATCATTGATATGATCTCCGCATCACCAACGTGCTTACCCATCGTCGACCCTTGGCTCGGATGGAGCTGGGAGGCTCAAGCCACAGAGATCAAGACGGGGAGGTGGTGTCCTCCAATTTGGAGGTGTTGCTCTTTGCGTTTTTTCATATCTCAATAGCAGTACCCCTTCCCAAATCCCCCCTCCTATAGATACCTGCATTGCCACAGGTGGAGCTCAGATTATGCCTACTCTCAAGCTCGGACACAGTGGTGTCACATGGAGGACAAGATCCACGCCCACCTGGCGCGCCTTCGTCGTAGGACTGACTTTGATTACTCCCCGTCGAAACCCACGCCCAAGATGCTTCAAGTGGAGGGCAATTTTGATAGTTATTAGATATGCGGATTGTCACAAGGAACATCCAAGGTTTGGGGGGACCTCAGTGTTTTCAAAGGTGTGGTGTCCTTAGAGGAGAGCTCCATAGAGCAACAATTGGGGGACCCATTGATATTCTCTTCCTCCACGAGCACCATCTTTCAGAGGCGCGTACCCGCCCGCTGCTAGAAGATTCTACCACGTAGGAGTGTCACTTTCTGGTCTCCCTCTTTTGGCCCCTCCAGGACGCAAGAGGGAGATGGTATTTCTATAAGCGAGTAGCTCTTGCCGGCAGTAGTTGGCTCATGCATCATTGACACTAGTCAAGCTCAATGGATTACCATTAGGATTGGCGAGGATTGTGTGGGATTTCTAAATGTATATGCTCTAAACGCCGCTGAAGGCAGAGCCACCTTTTGGAGTACAATTTGCCAGTCTCTTCCACAAGCCGACTTTTGGTGCATGGGTGGGGACTTTAACGTGATAGAGTCAGCAGAGGATAGACTCGGAGGAGGCATGGCTATAGTTTCTGGCTCAAAGTACTTTGCTTGGAAGGAGTTGATCCTGGCTCTTAGGGAACAAGACCCTTGGCACTTAACCAAAGCTAGAGTTTGGATGCATCCCCGAGAGTCTGTGCTTCTCGAGGTCTGACACGAGGAGCACCGGTCCCAATCTTTCTCGACTTGATAGATTCTACATGGATGAGTGGACTTGCGATCATGGGGGCATGATTGGTATCTTGGCAAGCACTACTTTCTCCGATCATGCTCCAGTTATTTTGTCCCTGGAGGATCCCTGGAGGCAGGACAGACACTTGAGCACTCAGATCCCTCACAGGCTCATACAGGACTCCGAGATATGCAGCAAGATAGAGAAGATATGGGAGGGACTAGATTTTCTCTCATGTTCTTCCACAGGCACCTTGGATGCAGGCCTTGGCAAGATTAGCAGTTACTGCAAGAGGCAGCACAGAGCACATCGACTGGATTCCATGAGCAGGAGAGGAGCATTCGCAAGACCTTGCTTCTCTTCAACGACTTTAGGAGAGCTCCCCCAATAGCACGTGCATTGAGCGTCAGCTGGCTACCAACCGTATAGAGCTCAGATCCATAGAGGAGCGGCACGTGGAGTACAGATATAGTGCCAAAGCTTCCTTCTGGACCCACGCCAGAGATAGTCAGTGGGATTTCTTTGAAATTGCAAGCCCCCACAGGAGGAGAGATGGTATCAAGTTGCGAGGCCAGGATGGATCTATCGTTCCCCCCCCCCCCCCCCCCCCCCATGTGAGAGCCATAGCCACAGATTTTTTCAAATCCCTTCTCATGATTATCCTCGTAGGTGGTAGATGCGCAAGCGAGTCTCGCGGCACACAAGAGAGGTGGTTTTGCCCGCTCTCCGGACTTTCCTATTGACTCCCTTTACAGCTAAGGAGCTGGCTGAGGCCTTGACGACTCTTCCTAGGGGCAAATGTCTAGGAGCAGGTGAGCTTCCAGTCTCCTTTTTTCTTCGTCACTAAGATCTCATGGAAAGCAGCCTTTGAGCAACCTTCAACGAGATTATGACCACGGGTGCCATGCCAGAGAGGCTTTCAGAGGGTCTGATTCATTTGATTCCTAAGGAGGGTGGTGATAGATGAGATTCAGTAGTGGAGACCCATCACCCTCCTCAGGACTGCCTACAAGATTTGGCCAAGGCCATCAACCAGAGACTTCACCCCTTCCTCCCCGACTTGATTCATGATACTCAGTCAGGTTTTGTTCACGATCGGAGCATTCTGGACAACATCTTCACTTTTTGGGAGACCACAAATTCGGCCAAGACGCAGCAGCAGGATCTCATTGTGCTCCTTCTGGATTTCAAGAAAGTCTATCATAGAGTTGACTTGGGCTTTCTGGAGGGGGATGGGTATTCCGAAGGAGTGGATCCGTGGTGTTTGCGGACTTTACTCGGCTTCTCACAGTCAAGTTCTCATTCAAGGTCCTCTAGCACCCTATCTCTTTCTATTAGTCGCCGAGGCCATGAGCAATTTTCTCTCAACTCAGGAGACTGGGCTCCAGGGATTGCATCTCCCTATCCGTACTCAGGAGGAGCTGCTAGACTCGGAGTTCGCAGATGACACAACATCCGGAGGAGTGGGGAATCTTCAAAGATTTACAAAGGCATTAGAGATCTTCTGTTTTGCATCAGGAGCGCAGATCAACTGGCACAAGTCGTGTGGATTTTGGGTTGGCACTCCACCCGCCTCGACTTGGCGTTCAGTTGAGGTTTTCTGGTGGATCACGAGGGGTACTCCAGTTCGTTATCTTGGATGCCAAGTGCGCATCGATATATCCCCATAGTGGCAGTTAGCTCCTCTTCTTTTGTGCATTCGAAAGAAGCTTTTATCCTAGAGTTCGGCAAACATTTCCTTAGTCGGCCAAGTGGTGGTGGCAAACCAGGGTATTCTTGCCACCATGAGGTATATGACTTCTTGTTGGGCCTTCTCCCGAGCCTACATCGGTCAGGTTCAACAGTTGATTCACAATTTTCTGTGGACTGGCAACAATGGGAGGCCTGCCCAGGCCAAGGCAACCTAGAGAGTGATCATATAGCTACGCCACAGAGGAGGCTTGGGCATCATCAACCCCGCCATTCAGAGTCGTGCCCTGTTGGGCAAGTTGATTGTTAAGAGGACTTCTTCCAAGCGGTGAACCATGGAAGAATTTCCTCCTGGCTAGAATTTTAGCTCGTACACCGAGCATGGGGGGCTCCTTGGTCATAGAGCACCAAATGGATCTTCATGGAGATGTGGGCACGGCTTTCTTTTGAGGAAAAATTTGCAGCCAACCTATTACGAGCATGGAATTACCTGAGGCCAGCCCTCCAACAGCCAGTTCCGATAGCCTCCAAGGAGCGTCTTCGACAGCCCTTGATTTGAAACCCCCTAATCCGTTTACCTAGGGTCACATGCTAGGGGATCGGCCTCATGTATTTTGGGGAGCTTTGAGCACAGGACCTGCTAGCTCTCTTGGAGATTGGCTTGCATTCAGAGAGCTTCCCCAGTGGCTCACGAGGGAGGCCCGACTCGGATCTCGGGCAGAGACAGACTAAGCCTTGACATCAACTCTGCCATTCCTCCAAAGTGGTTGATCCCGACCCCAGACCTTCTTCCCCTATAGTGGCTAGGAGTATTTACCAGGCATGATATTCTCCTAGCAATTCATGGCACGGATGAGAGCTTTGCATTGCTCACTTTTTCGATTGGACCTCATTATTGGAATTAATGGTTTAGCTTTAGGTATATCTTTAACCTTTGTGGTGGGTGCTTTTACAAGGTGTAAAAGGACTAGGTAAGCTAGTCAAAATTAGGAGTCTAGGTCACAAGGGAGTCACATGGCATGGGTCAAGTGGGCATCCTATTTGAGGAGACCTTGGACGTGGCCTTAGATGCTCTTGAGGAGCAGAATACATCATGGAATGATGGATGATGTCATTCAAGTAGGCGCCTTCTTTCCCTCATTCCTATATATTGGGAGGTCACAATTAGCTCCAACAATCATCTTGTATAACTCTTGTATTAGCACTTGAATAAAAGGGCTATGTGCCTAGTCTTTTGTGGACTATATCTTGTGTCTAGTTTGAGTTATCATGTGGCTTAATATGTTCATTTAGTAGGGTTTTGATTCTTATTGAATCTCCAATACTCATGGCAGATTAGTGAGATCAGAGTCCCTCTTGGAGGACTTCACGAGATGCACATTTCAAAGGGTCAGGTGATTGGATTCCATGCACATTAGTGGCACATAGACCCACCTCCGGCCAAGGAGAGACTCTGTGGCCAAGGAGAGACTCTGGCGTTTATGGATTTGGGAGAGCCAGCCCATCACGCTCTATGGTGGCTGGGTGATGGCCTCTATAACACCAGCAGCAGCAAACACACAAGAAGAAAATGTACAAGGATCAGAACTTGGGGACACTAGGATCCCAACTCAAAAAGCACCAATCAGCTTTGACTCTAACCTCTGACCTCCGGCTGACACAAATGAACACCTCTACCCCCTCAACCAGACTTGGCTATTACCTCCAACTGTCCTCCCCGGCCAGCTCAAACCTCCAAGACTTTTGATCTTTAGCCTAAATGCCTTGGCTAACCCTTTCTGCTGATGCCCTGTCGGATGACTGACGCAGAATCTGACCCCAATATGTGTCCTCCTTGCTCTCTTATTGTCCTCCTGGTCCAACTAGCCTCAATCTCTCAACCCCAGAATCACACTAAACATCCCCTTACGCTCTGCGGACCTTCTGCCGACACCGATCTTAACTGTTACCAATTCTGCTTTTGGAGACAACCAACCGACTCAGAAACCATCTACATCAAAAACTCTTTTTTTCCATCAAATCCTCCTAGCCCTTAGGTTGCCCTAATTTCATGATGATATGATACCAAAGATTCTTTCTTGTCAACAACCGACATACTATAAATTGGTCTAACCACTGATTGCTAATTGTTGATGGCTAACTCAACTGGAATGGACTTTCTTCGCACTGAGTCCTCTAATACCACTAAACACTCAAACCACACATAGATATAACTCTATAGAAACCTAGCTAATCACAATGAACTCCTAGCTGATGCAGACAAAACCGTTTGACTTCCGACTGTCGGACTCAACTTAGAATAACTTCCCTTATATCCAAAAAGATCAAAACAACCCTTTTACATCATCAGTTGGCCCCCTAGACACAATGCTGCCTGTAGCTGACCCTATCTGACTGTATTCTCTCAACAGAAGATCACTACTTCTACTATGAGACAGCTCTGACTTCCTGGTCGTCAGACATGCCTTCACCGTTGCTCTCTCTCATCAAAGACAATTGAAACAACTCAAACCAAGCTCCATATCTCAAATTCTCATCAATCACGACACATATACAAGCTATGAACTCTCAGTTTTCTTCACAAAAACAAAGACAAACTATCTCAACACCCCTAAGACAATGGGTCCAAACACATCAGAAGAACACACTAAAACTTGGGGATTCTCCACTTATAGACTCCAGTTCCTATTCTAACTACATTGAGTTTACTATCACAGACTGCAAGCCTTCCCTAGTGTGAACGGAAGGGGCAACTGAACACGGAAAATCTAATCAATCATGAAATCTGAAATACACATATGCATGGCAGATAAAACAAGATAACAACTCTGCACAATACACCACACTAGGGGCCAGAAGATGGGCTGACCGCCCCCCCCCCCCCCCCCCCCCCCCCCCCCTTCCCCTTTATGGTTAGATTACCAAAAAGGAGTCTGCTTCCAATACAACTTGTGCGGGTGCCTAGGGTTCACCACTAGCTGCACATGTTTCTTCCAATACAATATGAAAACAAGAATACATCACAAAATCTGAATTTGCTGACAATTCTCAGCACAAGTGAGCATTCCCGGCATCAAGCACATGCGGGACAACTATGGACACTCCCACATCAGCCCGGGACAACTCAACATCTTCATCTTCTTTCTGTCTAGCTCATAGGGTAAGTCGACCAGCCCTCAGAGGCTGTTTTCAACAGTCAACCAGCCCTCAGTAGCCACAAAAGAAAGCGACTAGCAGTTGTGCACAAGCCTACACACCTCCGGTCGGAAGGAAAACTGTCTAGAAGCCCACGACCAGCTCTTCCTCCCTGTTTTTAACCTCTGTCCAGCCTCATTTCAAGCTATAGATCAGCTGCCCAGCAATGGAGAACACGCAGCAAGAGTCCGCCAGTTTCTCCCATGCATCCAGTGAACTTCAGTCGCGATGGATGGCTGTAGAAACTTGCCAACGGGCTAAAAACCAGCCGACCAGCCCTCATGCACTCCTAAAAAGCATGTGCCCCCCGTTAATCTGGAGTTTCTGTCAATACTGGAGGCTCCCCCGCTGAAAATAGCCCACACGTGTGCTTTTCTGGTCCAAAAAGAGGCGCCTACATGAAGGGAGTCCAAATAATGTCCAGTGCCCGGTCTTTGGCCGCCACGTGTATTAAATAAGTCCTACTCAATGTGTACTCACTTATAAGTTGTCCGGTCACTTATAAGTGAGTGTGAACCTGCACCCATAATTATTAACATGTGAACTCATAAAGCTATAAATTGAGTTTTTGGGAATACTTACCACCTGCAAAACACATGTAGACCACCTGTCAGTCCCAAACAGGTGTGCACATACACATCCACAGGATGCCCAGGCGTCCCCGGCCCCATGGACAACACAGGCAAAAATCTCAGGCATTGTCCAGGCAAACAAGACAAGTCATCCAAAGATAAAATCAAAGTCATGCACACACATGAGTGCAATTATATTGGAAGAAACACCCATCTGCTCAGTTGTATCCGATAAAATGTCCAGGACTCATGATCCTTCCGGAACCTTCTCAGAACATAAATACACGATCTCCAGGATAGCTAGTCCCAGAAACTTTCATCATGTCAGGCTCCATGGCCATACATGTACATGTACCATGTCAGGCCCCACAAGCCACACATGTACTATCATGTCAGGCTACACCAGCCATACATGTACTGTCATGTCAGGCTCCATATGCCACAGACACACCATGTCAGGCTACACCAGCCATACATGTATGCCATGTCAAGCTCCACATGCCACACATGAACAGCAGAAAAAATAGAAGCTGTAAGGAATTTTGTGACACCTGAACAAGTCACAGACTCAATTCAACACTCTGTTGACTTACAGAAGCAGCAATTGAACATGATTTTCGACTAAATCACGTCTCTAACAGAGTCGCCTCACATTAACCATCAGAGACACATCTCCTGATTAATTCTCTGGACCTAGACGCCTTCTCTGCTCTGATTCACCCAATTTCACCTCAATTGCTTTGTACACCACTTTTGCAACCTTCGAAAACTAGAAGATCCTCTTGTCTGCAGCTAGTTTGCTTCACTGTAGATTCTTCGCATACTTCACTCACACTTGCTTCTCTCCTCTTCTTCCTTGTCTACTTGTCTCTCCCGTAAATTGTCTCAATTCCCCCTTTTTGCCCGTTGCCGCCTCGCCGCCATCCGGAACAATTGCGCCGGCTCCCTTTGATCTTCCATGCTCCTTCTATTTTGGTTTTTTAGCACCTGTGCTTATCCTCCTCGCTGCCACGCTGTCCCTGCCAGCTAGGATTCACTATTCACCCTCTTATGTACTTCAGATATCTCCACATTCCATGATTGTTTTGAGTTCTAGGCTTCTCTCACAACGTGCCTCCAGCTATATCAAGGTATAGTAGGTAGGGGTACTGCAAGTACAACAGGTGCGATACTATGTATGGCTCCAAGGTGCAACAGGGTTCAATAGTAGATGCAATATGGTGTTGTAGGACAATCGGATATAGCAGCAATTGCGGCGTGGTGCAATCGGGTACTACAAGGTACACAATAAATACAATCGAGTAGTACTGCAAGGTGCGACCAGATACAGTCGGTACAACAAGATACACAGTAGGCACTCTCGAGTACAGCAAAAGGTGCATAGTAGGTAGTACGTGTTAAGCTTGTAGCTTAATAGAACATGGTTATAATATCTTAATACTTAAATACGGGTGAAAATTGTAAAGCCATTGTTCAAGTGTACCCTTATTGTGTTGTCCTCCATAGGACTCAGGGAGTTTAACTTCCAAATTTCTTTGTTTTACTAGCTTGCAAAAGACGATAAAGAGTCTTAAGATCACCACCTTCCACCTCAAGGAGAATGTTGTCTTCATTGTCTTTAACTGATGCTGTAATGTCAACTGCTGGTGCAGAATTGGTATGAGAATGGCAATCTGTCTGCAACTGTTGGATCTGAGAAGCCAATGTGGCCATGGACTCTTGAAGTTACTCCTGCATCTGCTCCAAAGCCTGCTACCAATCCGCTGGAGTTGGATTGCCAGGCTGGTGGGTTTCGTTCTCCATAGTAGTAGTAGGCTGAGATGAAGACTTTGCAAGTTGAGGCTCTAGGGGTTGGGTGTGCTAACACCTTTGAGCCCTAGTGAGAACCAGTAGCAAGTGGGTGAGGCAGAGGCATACTGTGAACTTGAAAGGGTACATTGCAAGCTGGCAATGCTGTTATAGACCATCCTATATAAGGAGAAAGTTCAACTGGAACTGAAAGCACTGGAACTAGTTGTTGCCGATGAAGAGGGAGCAAAGGGGGTTTTTATTTCTATATAAACCATAAATCCCGATTTGCACACCTGAAGTGCGTGGTACTCGTATGATGATGAATTGTGGGTTTCTTGAACATCAAAGTGCCACATTGTTTTGGCTAATGTGTGTGTTGTATTTTGTGTTTTTTTTAATGATGAAAACATCAAGGTATATGGATTGATCACACATGAGATGTGTGTGTTTGAAGAAGCCCAGTTGAATGCAAGTACTGCAAAAGTTAGACACTAAGCAAAAGTTGTAAATAATGGAGACTTGCGATGCCGAAAGGTTGGGATGATGCCTAAAGGTTGGAACGATGCCAGGAACACGTGCAGGCCACGAACCATGTGCAGAAGGGGGAGAACTAACTGCCAGAGAAGCCACCAAGATATGCACAGAAAGGCTGGCCGTTTTTTTTTTGTGTTTGCACACAACTACTCAGTTCGTCGGGCTCATACGGGCTAGCCGGTTGATACTGGGCTGACGTACTTGGCTTTGAAGGCCTTTTTTATTTTTTGTTTTTTTAATGCGCTTGCCACGTACATACGTGAGGACTCGTTTTTTTTTTTAATCTTTTGTTAAGGCAAAGGTGTACAAACCTTACGTGATAAACATTACTTTAAAAAAATTTGTTGGTAGTAAGTGAGGAGTCGTGGCTTTTTTACCTAAAGGGAGGCGTCTTTTCATGATGGCGATTCAGCCTTTAGGTCACAGTGTGTAGGAAGCGATGCATGAAAAAGGGGCGGAGAAGGGGCTCCCAAAGCCTTTGATGACTGCAATGGTTTCCTCGTAACTATCCACAGCCTTCCATTGTTTTTTTTTTTGTTGTGTGAAGAAGGCTTACTATATTTGGGGGAAATCACAAATCAAGCATAATTGGGCAAAGGGGCCAGAATTGACTGGAGCACTCTCTCTAGTTCAGTTTGTTTACTCTGATACAACTGTTAAGCTTTTAGCTTAATTAAACATAATTATAATATCTTAATGATTAAATACTTGAGTAAACATGAGGCAAAGAGCAGAAAGCTATGTTGTTTGCATTGAGACACAAGGCCTTGTAAAATAGAGCCTGAAGAGATACAAATGAAGAGGCACATCCCTAATGAAAGGGTACGACTCTTGAATGAATAGTTATGTCCTTTGGACGTAGAGATGTGTCCTTTGATCAATAGATGTGTCCCTTTGAAGAGATGTGTCCTTTGGTGATGGCCCATGTGACAGGGTGTGACCCTTCACTAGTGTCCCTTCAATGATTAAGAGTAATCAAGGATAATTAAGAGAGATTAAGTCACAATCGTGACAATATGAGTGCTAGAAGAACAACAACGCACAACAGGTGCAGCAAATATGGAGCAGTAGGGTTCTACAGTAGGATACACATCACGTACAGACCGGTACAGCCAGTAAGACAGAATACAAAAATGGGTACAACAAGTACACAACCGTCAGCACCTTCTCTCTCCTTTGTAAACTTCAAAGGTGGTCGATTTTGCATAGGGTGAGTCAACCCAAGAGAGAAATGCACTTGGATACATGAGGAGGAAGGAGGGACTCATGGTAGAGGTTGGTGGAGAGAAGGTTTATTGGGGTCCAATCTTATTAGGCCAAGTGGCATAGCCCACCAATATTAATGGTGGGCACCTCTATTAAGTGCCCACACATTAATAGTGACCACAAAGTGGATTTAATACACCAAAGGGGGCGATCGAAGTTTGGGCTGCACACACATGACCCTTGGGCACCCCGGGCACAACTGAGTGGGCAGTCCAAACTTTAATGAAGTCTGAATGCCCAAAGGTTTAAAAACCTTTGCCCATATATTCAAAGGATTGAATAAAATACTTACCACCTATTCACATGCTACAAACCACGTCAAAATGCAGAGCATTTTGACGTGGGCGTCCCCTGCCCGTGGACTAGACACATCATAGCACGGTTCACAGGTGGGCGTCCCCTGCCCGTGGACTGGACACATCATAGCAAGCAGTCACATGAAAACAAGTCACGCGAAATCAGTTTCAAGTCAGCAAAGATGTGTGCACATGCATTATGCAATGGATAAATCTCCCATTCCTATAACTTCTGAATAGCACGTCTTCCTGAGCATGGAAATGGCTCACTGGTGGAAAGCCTAAAATTCGGATCCCTAACAGCAGGTTCCACATCTTGGCCACACAACGGGTGACAAAAGCCTGGCCTCCTGTAGATGACACGAGTCCTAGCCTCAGTACGAACGACGCGAAGCTCTCTGGCCTCCCATACTTTGGCACGAAATAGGGTAGAGCGACTCAGGCGGCCAAATGGTGACAATACATGCCATCCACAAGCCTCAACAAGCTTGGCATGTATTTACCATCTTATTTTCACAGAGTTACCAAACCATGTAGACATGAGACCCACTCTTATTTTATGGCTCATCACTAATTCCAAAAAGCATTAGAAGTGTTTTCCATACCAATGACTTTATCATCTGTAACTATTTGGTCCTCCTAGCTCTATTTCACATGATGAAACCCATGCCCAGAAACCAGAAAGGTGGAAGAAGACATGGGGACAGAGTCCATTAAGGTTTCATTAAGAAAAAAAGCACCATTCTTGGTCAAAAAGCAAGAAAAAGCAAAAAGTTAAACAAGGTCGATATTCTGTCCATTGATAATGGTATCGATGTCTTGATTATCCTCATCAACATCACCATCATCCTCAATGGTAGGGTCATTCTCATGATCATGCAAAAAGCAAGGCCTTAAAGCTAGAAAAGCAAAGCACCAAAAGTGAAGTAATATTTTATTAATAAAAGTAAAAAGAGTAAAAGCAAAGGCAAAAAGAAAAAAGCAAAGCATAAAAAGAAAAAGCAAAAGCATGAAGGCTTTTTGGTAAAAAGCAAGGTCTCTTACAAGTATAAAAAGGATTGGACTTCTCTTGTAGCACTATGAACAAGATCATTGAAGATTGAAGGAGATTGTGGAGTGTGTGGGGGCATCATTATGATCATGGAGAGCTTCTTCTTCGCCACCATCAACACCTTCTCCAACTTGCTTTTCAGATGTACGGTTAGCCCTAGACTTGTATGGGCAAATGCATGGGCGAAATGGACGCATGTACAAAGCTGTACGGACATGTGCGGACAGAAATTTCAGAAACCCTAAAACTGCTCCAAAAACCCTAAAATTTGCTTTTTGGGTGTTTTTATCGCCCAAAAACCATTAAAACATGCTTTGTATCAGTTTTCTTGCGAGAAAGAGATTTTCCATGGTTTTCTTCATGGACAAGGCTATAGGAGTTGTGGAGATTACTCATGGGATGAGCGAGTGTTTCTTGGACTTGGACATATAGCTTGGACATGGAGAACTTGGGCATAGAGCTTGGACATGGAACATTAAGCTTGGATATAAACATGGAACTTGGACATATAGGTTGGGCATGAATCTTGGACATGAACATGGAACTTGGTTATGGAGCTTGGACTTGGATTTGGACTTGTACTTGGTTGGATCTGGACTTGGACTTGGACTTGGACTTGGACTTCGATTTGGATTTGGACTCATTGGACTTAGATTCATTGGATTTGGATATTAGATTTGGTACTAGCTCGGTGAGAGATACTTGTGGGTCATCCCCGTGGTATGCACGGCATCAGAGATCTCGTGCCTCGACATCGACATCGATTTGGATATCCTACATCGGCATATTTGTTTGTTTTGTATTCATTGATTGTATTGATCTTTGCCAACGTGCCCGTGGATTGTTCCTGAATAAATTCCTAAAAGGGGGCGGGGCCTGTTCCCCGCTCAGTGTGGTGTACTGTGCAAGATCCCCATTCCCTTTTCTCTCTCCCCTCTCTCTCTTTATATCTTTATCTCTTGCACACGTGGTTTGAGTCTGTCACTGCGCGCCCTGTAGGGCTTACAGTGGTATCAAAGCGGGATTTCTCTTGAAGAAACTTTCTTGGGGTGACAAAGCCATGTCAAGAGCAGAGGGAGACCAAGGGCCTAATGAAGGGAACAACTATGAGGCCGATCCAGGACTTCAGGATGGGAACCAGGGTCATCAGAAGAGTATCATGACTTTCAACAGTTCAAGCGATTTCTCAAAAAGGAAGAAGTCCTTGCTTGGAGAACCAAGAGGGAACAGGAACAAAGAAGGGCTCGAATATTTGTCAAGGATCGAGCCATCGAAGCCGAAGGAGTTGAAGCTGCTAAAGCTTATCTTCGTGCCAAAGGAGTCACCATTGCAGAAGGATCAGCTACCCATTCCATTTCTCGTGAAGGAAACTTGGAGGCCATTCCTAGGCCCGCTATCTCAGATACAACCTCTTCAGGACAAGCAAGAGAAAGGTAGGTAAAGGAGCCTTCATCATCCGGGAAAGTGGGCTTCAAGCCAAGAGAGAAGAGCGTCAAGATCAATGCTTATTGTGGAAAGAAGGGACATATGGCTGTAAGCTGTCCCGACAAGCCAAAGCAAGAAGCCAGAGAGATCGGAAGATCATCAGATTGACATCATGCCAGGAAGGTCAAGTTTAATCAACAAACACCAGCAGGATCCATTGAATGATCTATGGAAGAATATTGCTATGGATTTTAACTTTGGATTACCAAAGTCAAGGAATGATGGTATATGGCTCTTTCAGGATACCAAGAAGATCAACCATGTATGTCATCAGTTGGACCTTTCAGATCATTGGAAGATATACAATGTTTTCCGTGACAGTTTATTGAAACCATGAACAGGTTATCCCTACAAGAACTTGTTTTGAAGAATCCACCAGGAGTGGAAGAGCCAGAAGAGATTCTGTTTTATTCTATGAGAAAAAGAGGAAAGACAGTGGTCAGAAAGTTTCTCTTGGAATTCAAGAGTTATTCGTTGTTGGACGTGAAATGGATGCCAAAGGAGTACTTCTAGGACTATCCAGATATACTTCGAGCTTATGAGCATTGAGGAAGTGGTTGGTCCAGATGTATTTGAAGTACAAAAATGGACGTCTTGAGATCAAGAGAGATTCAAGAGAAAGGGGTTGTGCCTCTAGCTCTCTTCATTGTATATATATAGATTGGACTGGAACTGACCGCTATTTTTCTTATAATGGTAGGTGGCAACGATGCCGGATAGCCCAAGGAGCAAGATTTGTATATGGGAGGCAACAATGCCAAATGACCCATTGGACGGCAACGATGCCAGATATCTTGGACTTCGCAGTCGGGCGGTCATTGCGACCAGATGGCCCAGATGACTGTATTGGATTTCGCAGTCGGGGGGTCATTGTGACCAGATGGCCCTTATAATTGTATTGGATTTCGCAGTCGAGCGGTCATTACGACCAGATGGCCCAGATGACTATTGGATTTCGCAGTCGTGCGGTGATTGTGACCAGATGGCCCAAATGACTGTATTGGATTTCGTAGTCCAGCGGTGATTGCAACCAGATGGCCCAAATGACTGTATTGGATTTCATAGTCGGGCGGTCAATGCGACCAGATGGCCCAGATGAGTATCGATGAACTCTCAGGCGGTCCTAGTGACCAGATGGCCTTGAGGATAGTCTGAGTGGTCCTAGTGACCAAATGGCTCAACACGGTTTCGATGAAACCAGGCAAGACAATCCATGAACAGGAGGATCATTACTTGTGCATTGCATACTGAAGTATGTTTGAATTTCTTTGACTTTGTGTGCTATTTTTGATGCGTGGACAATGCTTGGATTTATGGCATGTGATAGACCACTGGGCTCCAGACTACCTGGCCAATACCTGGAAACCCAATAGACACGAATGATGCATACTTGTTTGTTGACTAGCTTGTGTCTAGTTTTTGCAAGAGGTAAGTATGCATTTATTTTATTTTTTCTAACACATGTGACAGGCCATGAAGAAGTACCATCAAGAACAAAGCTATTGGTCACAAAAAAGGCATTGCGATGTTGCCAGATGAGCAGATGACACCACAAATATGGGGAAAGACCAGATGCACAAGATCACCAAATGGGACTAGTATCTTGAAACATATGGATATACTTGATGTACCTTGAAACATATGGATGTAATTGATGCACCACGGACATATGGATGTACTTGGAAGATATGGACATGCTTGGAACAATTGCAGTCCGCAGTAGATGACAACTGCGATGTAAGAAGGAATGTAACTATTTGGTACTCCTAGCTCTATTTCACATGATGAAACCCATGCCCGGACACCAAAAAGGTGGAAGAAGACATGGGGACAAGGTCCATAAGGTTTGATTAAGAAAAAAAGCACCATTCTTGGTCAAAAAGCAAGAAAAAGCAAAAAGTCAAACAGGGTTAACCGCGAGCCAAGGACACCATTGGAAAGAAGAGACTGAGCCGGACCAAAAAGCTCAAAGGTGCTTTCTCAAAAAGTAGCTTTTAGGCCAGAAAGCAAGGCCTTAAAGCTAGAAAAGCAAAGCACCAAAAGTTGAGTAATATTTTATTAATAAAAGTAAAAAGAGCAAAAGCAAAGGCAAAAAGAGAAAAGCAAAGCATAAAAAGACAAAGCAAAAGCATGAAGGCTTTTTGGCAAAAAGCAAGGTCTCTTACAAGTATAAAAAGGATTGGACTTCTCTTGTAGCACCATGAACAAGATCATTGAAGATTGAAGGAGATTGTGGAGTGTGTGTGGGCATCATTATGATCATGGAGAGCTTCTTCTTCGCCATCAACACCTTCTCCAACTTACTTTTCAGATGTACGGTTAGCCCTAGACTTGTATGGGCATATGCATGGGCGAAATGGACACATGTACGGAGCTATACGGACATGTACGGAAAGAATTTTTAGAAATCCTAAAACTGCTCCAAAAACCCTAAAAACTACTTTTTGGATGTTTTTATCGCCCAAAAACCATTAAAACAGGTTTTGTATCAGTTTTCTTGTGAGAAAGAGCTTGTCCATGGTTTTCTTCATGGACAATGCTATAGGAATTGTGGAGATTACTCATGGGATGAGTGAGTGTTTCTTGGACTTGGACATAGAGAACTTGGGCATAGAGCTTGGACATGCAACATGAAGCTTGGACATAAACGTGAAACTTGGACATATCGATTGGGCATGAAGCTTGGAGATGAACATGGAACTTGGTTATTGAACTTGTACTTGGATCTGGACTTGGACTTGGATCTGGACTTGGACTTCGACTTGGACTTGGATTTGGATTTGGATATTAGATTTAGTACTAGCTCGGTGAGAGATACTTGTGGGTCATCCCCGTGGTATGCACAGCATTAGAGATCTCGTGCCTCGACATCGACATCGACTTGGATATCCTACATCGGCATATTTGTTTGTTTTGTATTCATTGATTGTATTGATCCTGGCCAGCGTGCCCGTGGATTGTTCCTGAATAAATTCCTAAAAGGGGCCGGGGCCTGTTCCCTGCTCAGTGTGGTGTGTTGTGCAAGATCCCCATTCCCTTTTCTCTCTCCCCTCTCTCTCTTTATATCTTTATCTCTTGAACACGTGGTTTGAGTCTGTCACTCCATGCCCCGCTGGGCTTACATCATCCATATATATATTGGTATTTACAATGTAACGCTCCACTCATTCTCACATTTAATACATAATTTACATGGAAATCCTTAGAATGCTTCATGCAAAACATTAAAATAGTTGATCCCGTTTTCTAGTGACATAATGAAGAAGAATGCAATAATTAATGCTCATTTTTGGCGAGGCAATTTAGCCCAATAAGTTAGGAGTCCAAGCTCAGTATTCATGCAGCATATGAAAGAAAACATAAGGATTCCACAAAATGGCATACCACATCTGGTCCCTTTAATTCAACTGGAAATGTTATTTGAACTGAACATTGTGCCTCTATCATATGTCGCCGAACCTCCGCTCTACCACATAAAAAACATTACATTGTTTAGATGTGTGTGGATTCACACCAATACACAGCTGTGAATTTGTGTGTGTGTCAATTTTAGCCACCTTACCTTACAACACCAGCTGGGAAAGTGAATGGCAGACCTTTCAGTTCGTCCCTTTGAAAGTGCATTATTGGCTCTTTTGGCTTCGGTATCCCTCCCTGATCCCAAAAAAAGTATATTAGATTATATTCAATGAATATCCCATGTCATCAATCCATGTTTACAGGTTTGTTGTGAATAATGAAAGAAGCTTATAAGCAACCAGTCTGATACCAGGTACTGTAGTATCAGAGGTAAAGCTGTTTGAGGGTCAACATTTCCCACGATAGCTACAGTAAAAGTAGATGGATCTTTGAAGCAATTATCAAAATATTGGCAAGCCTTCTTAGGATCGATCTTTTTAAGCTCCTTTACTGTCACCGGCTGCAAGTAAGGAACGAGTACAAAAGAAAAAAGGTTTAGAGAGGGGAAATATATGTATGTACATCCATGCATGATATATATATATGTGTGTGTGTGTGTGTGTGTGTGTGTGTGTGTCTCTCTCTCTCTCTCTCTCTCTCTCTCTCTCTCTCTCTCTCTCACGCTGGTACTCAAGTCTGGAGATCCGAGCCTGCCGACTAACTACCGCACCATTATGATTGGTCACTTGCTGGCCAAGCTATATGCCTCTACTCTTAAGCATGAGTTGAGCAGATGGGCAGAGAGACAAGGGGTCTGAGCTCAGGGACAAGCCGGTTTCAGGAGGAGATTCTCTAATTTGGATCATATCTTTACCCTCGGGGCTATCATTGAGGAGGGCAAAGCACATGGGAGGAGGATCTACTGTGGCTTTGTGGATTTCCGCAAGGCCTTTGACACAGTGCCCAGAGCTAGACTGATGCGCAGGCTGCAAACTTGGGGGTTCCATGTGAGCTCATTTGGGGTATTATGGCACTTTATGAGACAGTAGTTGGGCAGATGCAGACTTCAGAGGGTCTCTCCCAGCCAGTACACTCCACTATAGGGGTGAAACAGGGCTGCCCGCTCTCTCCGACTCTATTTGGACTATACATTGATGAGATCTCTGATTATATTGGGACACAAGGGGACAGAGGAGCCCAGTTGGCTGGCACTTGGATACCTCTGCTCTTATATGCTGATGATCTTGTGCTTATAGCAGACTCACCAGAGGGTATGCAGAGGCACTTGGATACTTTACACGCTTATGCACAGGACAGTGGGCTCTCAGTTAACCTTGGTAAGACCAAGGTTATGGTGTTTAACACTACAGCTCAGTGGGTCTGGAGATCAGCGCCTATTTTCACATATGGGCAGGAGACAGTGGAGTATGTTGACTCATATACATATCTTGGAGTGGTGTTCACTAGGCCCACATTTTCCATGAGGGGCGCAGCAGAGGCCAGATTGACTAGAGGATATGCAGCACTAGGAGGTCTAGAGAGGATGTGCTCACAGGTACAGTTTCAGGAGCCACGCACTAAGATGTGGCTTTTTGACACGCTGGTCACATCGGCTATGCTATATGGAGTACAAATTTGGGGGCCTAGCCTAGATCGTCACAGTCGATCAGGACGCACATACGATGGATGGAGATCGATGGAGAGACCACTGGTGTCCATGATCCCCAAGATGATTCGGGCTAAGGCCTCGGCACCCCATGAGATTATCCGAGCCGAGATGGGAGCACCACCGATCATAGTCGAGGCTCTTGCCAAATCAGTGTCTTTCATTCATAGCACCTGGGAGCTTCCCCGACACCGGCATGCACGACTTGCTTTAGAGTCCTCTCATCAGCTAGCGACACTTCATGTTGGTATGCGCAGATAGAATCCTGGTTTGAGCTCCACGGGTTCAGCTTAGACAGACTTCCACCCTTCCAGTACTCTCTAGAGGCACCCTCTCTCACCCTGACACATTTTGAGATTAGTAGAGTCATCAGACAAGACCTCATTCAGTTGGACACTAAGAGGACATGGCTAGAGCCCTCACAGGAGTTAGGGACGAAGATGGCTTTCTATAAAGACCATCTTCTCCGCACCACTGAGGATGGCTTTATACTTGGACCGAGCTACATAGATATCCATGTGTCTCATGGATTGAGGTGCGCCATTGGGCAAATCCGCACCTCTTCACATCAGTTAGAGATAGAGACAGGCACATTTAGAGGCATACCTCCAGGGGACAGGATATGTCAGATTTGTTGGATAGAGCCAGAGACGGAGCAGCACTACATCTGTCGCTGCACAGCATATTATGACATTCGAGGGCGCTACCATTGCCGTTTCAGAGAGGGATTTGGACCACTGGCTAGAGTCATGGACTATTGTGATCAGCGATGCTTGGGTTTTTCTCTCCTGGAGATCCACAGGCTCAGAGAGTCCATTATGAGGAGCACACGCCCGACTGGCAGGAAGTCCACACAGAGACAGATTACTGACTTCTTTAGAGGGACTACCCGGGAGGACACACAGCCGACAGCCCAGCAGCGGGCACCTCCTGGGACTCTAGTTGAGAGAGCTATCCAGTTGGGCAGATCTAGACGTCCGAGGGTTCGCGGATCCTCACATCGGAGACGGTGCCTACACCGGAGGATTCAGAGCATCATTGCGAGGCATCGGGCTCGTCCGACCAAGCATCTCACTATGGCAGATATCCAGGCCATCCGGCAGAGACCCATGCTAGAGCTCCTAGGATGATTACGACTCCAGCCATATACTGTTGTACTCAC
>NC_141066.1:36073296-36173296 GCF_041138505.1 Cibotium barometz
TCCCGTCTATCTGATTGGAATCTTGGAACCACTGCTATGAAATGTATTTCAGCTGGGACAGTTTATGCCCTCTTGCAATCGGATGCATGGATTGTCGGACATGGTAATCAGCTATGGTCTCTCTCCAAATCTTCAATGTGGTGGAAACGTACATTGTTTCGCATTTGGAAAAGTCATCTGCCTCTCAAAGAACGCCGTTCTTGTGGCGCTGTTTGGTTGGTGCTCTTTCTGTTGGTAGCTTGTTACATGCACGTCATATTGCGCCTTCACGTTGTGTCCGATGTAAAGCTACTGAGGAGACTGTCCCACATTTACTGTGGGGTTGCGTATGCTCCAGATCGTTCATTCGCCGGGTCTCGATTGCTCTTTGGCTTCGTTTCCCTTCGGCCATTTTTCACAGACAGTTTTGGCTTTTTGGGGTGTTACAAGCATCACAGTCTCAGTTTGCTGTATTTTTCAGCTGGGTCCGATTCTGGGTCTTTTGGACCATATGGCATGTTCGGAACAACCTCATGTTCCAAGCCAATGACATTGATCCCTTCCATTACTTCAAGTTCTCGCTTGGTCACGCGCTTCATTTTGCTTATGATGCTCGGGACATCACTCTTGATGCCTATAGGATTTACTTTGATTGCTTCTAGGTAGTGAAGCCTATGGTTACTCTTCTTTTTCTGGGTTTTCCTCACTTAGAGGTTTCCCACTTGTAAATAAATCAAGGATTTACAAAAAAAAAAAAGTATATGTATATGTATGTGTACACACACACACACACACACACACATATATATATATATATATGAATGTGCATGGATCATACATACATATATACATCTTACATGTTAGACAGTTTACCTTGAAATAGTAGGAGTCACCATAGTTCAGCTCGCGCACACGATTCGCCAAGGCTGTAAAAGGATCCCTTTCTTGTGCCAATATAGCCTCCTTTGTCATTTGCATAACCAACTTGACTTCTTCATTACCTGGTATGACAGTGGTGACAAAAAGCTGGTATACAAGCTGCAGACCAAATACAAGCATACACAACCTTAAGCTCATTTCAAAAGAAAATATGCTACAGCACCAAACACTGACTCCTTCGACAACATCCTACGCCAAATTAATGCCAGCATGCACATTTGGGCAGAACGTAATTTTCTTATTCACAATAGAATAGATGTGACTTTACGAACATGACACTGCAACCAACCTGAAGAGCTGTCTCAAGATCAGAAGGAGAGCAGTCTCCCGAAAATGTGCGCATATAGGCTCCCACTTTCATCCCAACCTCTGCCCTCTTTCCTGCCAGCATATCCAAAAGCATTGATGGTTTATGCCCAAAGACACCTATCTCACCAGCAATTGTAGAGCCCATTGAACAAGAGAGGAAGTCGCTCTTTGAAATTTCTGACAGACCCCCATATGAAAAGCCACTAAAAAGGACCTGCAAAAGGCAACAGTTCAAGAGTATTGGTCCAGCTCTAAAGAACATCAATTGCTGTTAGAATTGTATCCCTTCAGCTTTAAGGCCATGGTTTAAACAACATAATCATAAGCATAAGCATAAATACCCACCTGATCATCAAGAAAATCTGTACATTTGTAGCATACTCGCATTCCATTGCTGAGGATTAACTCTGTAGACCCAAAATCTGGAAAATCTGATCGTGATACAACGCACCTGCATGAGAGAGAGCAATCCGAGGCTTTAAATTGTTTTTTTCTTTTTCAAAAAGGCAGCAAAAACGTGAGCATGGTCTGAACACTCTCTCAAGAGATATTGACAGGGCTTCAGACCATTATGGATAACTTAGTTGACACGGAATTCTACATAAATAGACACAGATTTCACATATGTAGACATCAGCAATATTTTGTCTTTTTTGTCTGTTTACCAGTTTTTTGCAACACACAATCTTTGTAATCCCTTATGTCTCATAGACCTTATGGTCTTTTGAAGACGTCTAATATAACCTTCTTTCTTTCTCTTGAACTATTTGGAGGCTAGCGCATCTCTCCCTGCTGCTCATCTACAAGTTGATTATCATTCAGGCCTCTTGCTGTACCTGCAGTACTTGCTGGAAACCCTACTGTACAGCCTACTGTACCTGCTGGAAACCCTACTGTACCGGCTGTACTTGCTGGAAACCCTACTATACCGACTGTACTTGTTGGAAGCCCTACTGTACTTGCTGTACTTACCTTAGTTCTTGCTGCACCTGTCACCACTTTCACCAGTCTTGACCAATGTTTCACACACTATGCAAAGCCAAGGTGTGAACATGGATTTTCCACAAAAGAAAGCTGTAGCATTTATTGGCAAAGTTTGGCCTGAAAGATGGCTATAGAGCATGAGTAGCATGGGATTTTCATCACTAGAGTGACTTATAAGGTTTATAAGTCACAGTGTTCACACATTATTAAAATCTGGCTGGACATATTATTATTTTGGGCATGGCATGAACAAGTGGACAAAAGGAGGCACCTACATGAAAAATGGGCATCAAGCCAAGAAAAGCATAAAGTTGATATTTCGGGCCAGCCCACCTATTTTTGGCTTAAAGGAAAAGCATGGGGCTCATATTAGGCCAGTTGACTCTATTAAAGAGGCAAAGGGAGGGCTGTTTTCAGCATGCGTTAGCACCAATCTGGCCGACAATAGCTGCTCTCTCTCTCTCCTGCTCCTTTCTGCACTGGCCGTTCAGCAGTCGCCTTCTTCTCCTGCGCTACGCTGGTCCTACAGGTGGGCTGCTGCTGATCCGTGGTTCTCTCTCTCACTTCAGTGCTGGCCACAGAGGTACTGACCGACGGTAGCTGCATTTTCTCTCTTATGCGCTAAAGAGCACAGATGGCAGCAGTTGGTATTTCTTCTTCATGAGCCGCCTTCTGGCCACACTTCTCGGGCTGTTTTAGAGAAATATGAGACAGTTTGGAGAGCTCTTCTAGGACTGATTTGAGGCTCCATTTTGGGGATGTTTTGGCGCGGATTTTGGGGCTGTTTTGGCTCTGTTTGGGCAAAAGATTTGCTAATGCTTTGTGGAAAATCCAATGTTGTATGCACCTGCACCTTGGTTTGTTGTAAAAAGCTTCTATATGAATAAAGAAGAGCCAGTCGTTCTAGCCCAGTGCAGTGTTTTTATATTGTTTATGGTTCTTCCACTGTGTTTTCATGCTCTGTCTAGTATATTTGAAGTGTTGGTCTATCGTTCCGGGTCCCCAATTCCGGTGATAGTGGTATCAGAGCATGTGCTTTCTCGGGAGCAGAAGCTTCCTATAAGCAATGAGAAAGAGAAAAGATCAAAAGTGGGGACCACACTCACCAACAATTTTGCTATTGAGCTTATGGAAGTAGTCTGCGCCAACTATGGATCTTATCTTGGATTCACTCGTGGAAGAGTGGTAGCCTTGGTGACTGATTTTGTGAACTCTTAGAAGGGAGATAACATTGGTGAGTGATCTTGTGAGCTCTTGGAAGGGTGGTATCCCTGGTGAGTGTCGCATGAACTCATGGAAGGGTGGTAACCATGGTGAGTATTATCAGCACTCATGGAAGGGTAGTTGCCTTGCTAGTGAAGTCTTGTGGAAGGGGAAACTCTAGCAAGCATTTATGGTTTCATGGAAGGGTCGGTGCCCTAGTGAACCATATGCAAGGTGGAAAGGTACGTAAGGTACGGTGCGAATCAGGTACGTAACGTACGCATTCAGGTACACGTTGAGATTTTGAGGTACGTTAAATATGTAAGGTACATGAAAACAAAAATATACTATATGATGTATATTTATACAGAAAAATGAATGAAAAACTGCAAACTTTAAATTTGAAAAACAATTCATTTCTGAACAACACCACAATTACCAAAATGAGACCTATCAGTAAACAAAAGCATAAATAGGTTTCACGAAATGGAATCACTCAAATGTTCAGTACCCATGACTCAAATGCCATGGGTTACATACTATAAGCAATCAATCAAAATTTAAAAGTTAAAAGATAGTTTACTATCTAGAGAAGCCAAAAAACAATAGTTCTAGTCACTAGTGTCGCTATCACTACACATTGCAAAGCGCTCAATGATCACTTCATCACCATCAAATGATGAAGAAGATGAAGATTAAATATCTCCATGTGTCAACATGTTTCCTTCGCTATCATACTCTGGCTCTCCAATGGCGGTGACCGCAACGGTTGGCACCACATCATCATCATCTCTCATTGCTAAGTTGTTAGTGCCAATAGTATGTGTGTATCGTGTGATAAAATACACACATAAGTTAAACAAGAAAGTGCATGTATCCTCACCTACTTGGGTGTCCCCAAAGGCCAGTTGGGGAGGGGGGGGAAGAACAATCTTCCACGTATGGATCCATACCGTACGGTACAATACCATACCGTACACTAAAACGTACCATATCATAAGGTATGTACGTACGGATGCAACCTTGACCATATCGACATGTGAAGCATGTTTGGCTTTGGCATGCGTATGGACCATAGGAGTGTTGCTCTTATGCAGTCCAATGGCATGACAACATGTTTTGTGGCTATGTATTCTTCTTATTTTCTCTTGCAGGTACTCAAAGCTACTTATGGAATTATGGATATTTGAGACACAGTAAATGTAACATGCAACCGAATTATACGTTGTGTGGATTTTTATATGGTGCAGCTAGCCACCCACAACAGGTCTTTGTCTTTACTTGATGCTATTTTTGCCACTGTACATATGGGTGTTGTTGTGGCTGGAATAAGCGCCAGTTTTGTGGCCTTGTACATATGGTTTATGGTTTGCCTATGTACATACGTTTGTGGTTACCTATGTTCATAAGGGGGCTATATGATGTCCGAGAGCTGGGCATTTTAGAAAACCTACCTACCTTCAACGGCTCGTATCTTCCCCTACCGAACACCGTTTTATGCATATGAGAGTTCTACGGACATCTACTCGAGATGAGCCTCGCAAGGAAGGTGTCGGCTTGGGATGATTGCGATGTGGTTGTCATCTAGGAGGACTTTTGTTGGATGTTCCAAGGGGGTAATCATAAGTTTTTTCTGTCTGGGTGTGTGTATACATCTCAAGGTGTGTGAGGAGAAATATACTATAGAGGCAGTAGATACTCTCCCGTTTTCTTTCTCTCATCCTTTTTGGTGCCCCCACTGAGGATTGGAAGGCAGCTTCAACTAAGAGGTCTAAAGGGTGATAATCGCTTGTAGATCAACTCAAGGTCTATGGCTGGCGAGGCGTTTGAGGTTTTCAAGGGCGGAAAAGGCGAAGATGTGGACAAATTCATACGACATGTCGAGTTGACCGCTCTAAAGAGTAATAGAGATGATGATGGATTCAAATTACGTCTTGTGAGCTTGCTAATGGAGGGTGAGGCTCGAGTATGGTACGAAGATACGCTCACCGAGGTGCAAAAAGGTAATTGGGCTCAACTCCGCGAAGCATTAAGAGGAAGATTTGAAAAAGCTGATGCTCCCGAGGAACTATGGAAGGAATTGAGTAGATTGCAGCAAGGAGAAGACCGAGATATCAATGAACAGGTAAACAGGTTTGAAGCTTGCTGGAGGAGAATCTTAAGAGGCCTGGAAGAGAATCAAGTACCTCCTGGTTTCTTGAAGAAGGACAGGTTTGTGTGTCTTTTACATAAGAGCATTAAAGACAAGGTAGAGCTCAAGGATCCAGGAACGTATGAAGAGGCTGTGAGGATAGCCAAGGGGCAGTGGAGAAAGAAGATAAGGAAGCAGGAAATGCTAAGTAAAGAAAGGGATGTTCCTTTCCATTATGGCGGATCTCTTGTGCCCTTTGGAGAATTAGTAAAGCCTCTACCTATGGATGTGCATCGTGAAAGAGAGCTTCATGTGGAAGCTCCAAAAGTAGCTGATCCTACTCAAGGTCAAGAGACCCTTCAACAGGAAATACAGAGGTTAACAGACCAAATTGGAAGCCTTAATATTGCTATGCAAGCAATTCAACAACAGCAAGTGAGGCGTCCTCAAGGAGAGCGAGCCCCAAGACCTCGCAATGAAAATGTCCAATGTTACAATTGTGGAGAGAGGGGTCATTATTCTCCCCAATGTCCCTTACCAAGAAGAGAGCCAGGTGGTATATATCCCATAGCCCCAAGGCAAAGAAATAATGTGAGAGAGGGCAATGTCAATGTACAGGTACCTCAAGGGCAAGCACAGCAGCAGCAGCAGGGCCAGGCACCACCACAGTTTGCTGTTGGGATATTGGAAGCTGTTGAAGAAGGTGATGAGGAGGATGAGGCCGATGTGTTGGCATACAAAAGGAAAAGAGCACAAAAGTCAGAAACTGAAGAGGCCCGTAGGGAAGAAAAGTCAAGAATGAAAACTAGAAAAGACATGGATAAAGGGAAAGCACCGATGGAAATAGGAGAGTCGAGTAAACAAGGTGAAGCTAAAGCAAAGAGGAGAAGAAGGAAGGTCACCATGGACGACTTCCAGCTAGGAGAAGGGCAACCTGCTTATAGCCTTTTAGAAGACCTAAAGAAGAAGAAAGCAGATATTACCTATGGCCAGCTTTTAAACTTGAGTCCAAGTGTGAGAAGACATTGGCACAAACTTGCTAGCCTGAAGCGAGTCAAGGTGAAGAAGCCAGAAGCACATGTAGTGCAGCTTCACAAAGTCACTGATGTGTTACCTGTTATAGATGCTTGGGTGCATGGAAGAAGAGTAGGCAAGGCCTATATGGATGGTGGAGCACAGGTGTGTGTGATGACTGAGGAGACTATGCATTTGTTGGGGCTAGAACTCACTGGCAGGTCTCTTTTCACTGTGAGGATGGCAAATAGTAGTCGGGTTAAATGTCTGGGTGTTATACATGATTTGGAGTTAAATGTGTTGGGGCAGCGAGCCACTATGGATATTCATATTATGCCTGCGAAGCTTGGAGCATATCCTATCATTTTGGGGAGGCCTTGGTTGATTGCCATGAGATCTCGACAGGATTGGTACAGAGGATGTATCGATCTTTTTGTGGATAGGCCCAAGAATAAACGGATCAGGTATGATATGAGGAAAGGTAAGGTACTCGAGATTGATGAGAAGCCAGACATGGAACTTAAATTGCCATCTTCTTCACAGGATACCTATGATGATGATTCCAGTAGTTCTTCTTCCTATGATGATGATAACATTTACGATCAAAGTCTTCTTGACCTTGATGTGGATGTGTGTGCTATGCAAATATCTTTGGATGATGAAGAAAAAGCAGGTAAAAGTGAGACAGGTGACCCTTATATGGCTGATGATGTGCCAAATGTGCCTAAAGAAGAGTTAATGGCAATGTTGGCTAGTGATTTAACTAATCAGGAAAGAGATGCTTATGAAGCCTTGTTTAACAGGTATCCAAAATTGTTTGCCAAAGACTACACTCAGATGAGAGGGACAAACAGGGTCATTCATGAAATAAAACTCAAGGAAGGTGTCAAACCAGTGGTTCAAAAGATGAGGAGACTTAGCGTGATTCAAAAACAGATGTTGGAAACAGAAGTCAATAAGCTCTTAAAAGCAAGTTTTATATATCGGGTTGATGATGCGGAATGGATATCGCCAGTGGTTATTGTGCCCAAAAAGGGTAATAAATGGAGGGTGTGCGTTGATTATAAACCTTTGAATGCTGCCACTAAGAGACACCATTACCCTCTTCCATTCCAGGATGAGATTCTAGATAAGGTTGCAGGTGATGAAAGATTTTCAGTTTGTGACGGTTTCAGTGGTTATTACCAAATTATGATAGCTGAACAGGATCAAAAGAAGACTGCCTTCATTACCCCATGGGGTATATATTGCTTCAGGGTCATGCCCTTTGGCTTAGTGAATGCTTATGCAAGCTTTGAAGGCTGGATGGATACAACCTTGGGACCTTATCTAGGAAGCTTTGTAAAGGTTTTCATGGACGACTTCTGTGTGCATAGTGACAGGTTGTTACATGTAGAAAAGCTTGACAAGGTTTTTAAAAAGATTGATGAAGATGGGGGTCAACTAAATCTGGCAAAATGTAAGATTGCAAGGGCTAGAGTGGCCCTCTTGGGGCATGAAATCAGTGAAAATGGAATTTCTCCAGATCCAGCTAAAGTTGAATGCCTTCTCATGATGGAGAGTCCCAACAACACCAAGGAACTTATGAGTTTTGTGCAAAAGCTCAGGTACTTATCAAGGTCTTTTTGTATGCTGGCAGAGTATGTGCACCCTTTACAAAAGGCAATGCAAAGAGACCCTTTGGTGTGGACAGAAAAAGAACAGGAAGCCTTTGAAAATGTAAAGGAAAAACTCTCTATTTTGCCCACAATGATGCCTCCATGCTGGGATGAAACCTTCTATTTGAGTTTGAGTGTTGGAAAGCATGCTATTGGGGCAGTATTGATGCAAAAGGGCAAGAAGCAATCTTATATGAGACCGGTTTACTATGTAAGTAAGACAATGTCAACTGTTGGGCAGACTTGGCATGAAGTAGAACAGTTAGTATGGACCTTGGTCTATGCAACAAAGAGACTGAAGTCCTACCTTATTAGTAAACCTTTTGTGGTCTTAACATCATGTTCTTTATTGCCTCATGCTCTAAAATATCCAGGTGATAGCCCCAAGCTTCAAAAGTGGATACTTGAGTTGCAGCAGTTTGACATTAATTTTGTTAAGGAAGAGAATGTGCGTGCCAACATGGCTGACATGCTTACTTTTAAAGAAATCAATGTCAAAAATAGCACAAAGAAAGAGTTGGAAAGGAAGATTGTGCCTACTTATGCTATGCATGAGGAATTACAGGATGTGGAAGGCACTTTGTACTTTGATGGGGCTTTTAAGAGAAGCATTGGTAAAGCAGCAATTGGTTTTGTTTTTGTGAACAAAGAAGGTGTGGAAACTTGGTTTGGCAGCCAAGAAGTGAATGTAAAGTCTAATAATGAGGCGGAATATGCTAGTTTATATTTGGGCTTGGAAGAATGTGTGAGAAGACAGGTTAAGAAGCTATTGATTAAAGGTGATGCAATGTCGATCATAAGGCAGGTGCAGGGTACATGGAAGGTAAACAAAGAAGGTATGAAAGGTTGGTTCTTCAAGGTGCGGAAGCTATTGAAGTCGTTTATAACCTTTCAGATTTGGCATGTACCTAGAGACAAAAATGTGAGAGCCCATGAACTAGCAGAGGGTGTTTTTATGAGGGATTTGCATGCTTTGCAAGTGCTAGAGCCGAAGTATCTTGGGAGGGAATCCCTTCATGAGGAGGAACATGTATTGCAAACTGGCTTTGCAAGAAGGGAGTTGAATTCCAAGCAAAGGCATGCAATCACTAAGAGGGCTTTGCGGTATGTGTTGATTGGTGAGCATTTGTTTCACAAAGGGGTGGATGGCGTTATTCGGAGAGTTCTTCATTTTGATGAGATTTGCTACTTGTTTGAAAGCATGTCATGAAGAAGGATGTGGTGGACATTTTGGGGTCGAAATTACGAGAAGAAAAGTTTTAAATGCGCAGCTTATGTGGCCCAGCATGAATAGAGATATTGTGCATTGGTGTAGAAGCTGCCATGAGTGTCAATTGTTTCAGAAAAAAACATTGATGCCAGAACCAATGAGGCACATAGTGAGTTATGGACCCTTTGAAAAGTGGGGTTTAGATGTGATAGGACCCCTACCAGGTACAAGGAATGGGAAACATTACATATTTAGTGCGGTTGATTATATGACCAGGTGGCCAGAAGCAAAAGCTAGTCGGGGTGCTTCTTCAAAGGATATTGGGGATTTTGTATTTAATCACTTATGTTGCAGGTTTGGAGTGCCTCTAGAGCTTGTAAGTGATCAGGGCAGGGAGTTCAGAAATGATCTCATGAAAGATCTGGTCAAAAAATTGGAGATCAAACACAGGTTCTCTACTCCCTACCACCCCCAATGTAATGGCCTAGTGGAAGCTTTTAATGGGGTGTTGCAGAAAATGTTATTCAAGCTTGTGGAAGAGCGTCCCAAAGACTGGGATACGTATTTGGACAGGGCATTATGGTGGGCATGCAGGGTGACCCAAAAATCTGCTACAGGTTATACTCCTTTCCATTTAGTATATGGTGAAGAGTGTGTGCTCCCAGTCAATGTAATGCTACCATCTTTGGAATTTGTTTTGAAGCATGGTATGGCTGAGGATGAACGTGTCAAGGAAAGATTCATTTCTATGCACACCTTGTTATTGGATAGAGAAAGTGCTATTGGCTTCTATGAGCGGTTGGGTCAAAGAAGAGCTGACATGTTTAATGAAAAGATTAAGGAGAAAGGGCTGTAGAAAGGTATGTTGGTTATGAGGTATAACAGTGCTTTGAATTCAACTTTTCAAACCAAGTTCAAAGTGAGATGGGAGGGTCCGTATGTTATTCAAGAGGTGTTTGACAATGGCAGTTATCAGTTGATGGATCTTGATGGAAAGTTACATAAGGCTCGAGTCAATGGTATTAGACTCAAGCCTTATGTCACGAGGATCATGTGATACTACAGTGCATGCATGGAACACTTGAAAGTGTTCCATGCTAGTTGGGGGGGCAAATATGTGTGGATTTTTATATGGTGCAGCTAGCCACCCCCAACAGGTCTTTGTCTTTACTTGATGCTATTTTTGCCACTGTACATATGGGTGTTGTTGTGGCTGGAATAAGTGCCAGTTTTGTGGCCTTGTACATATGGTTTATGGTTTGCCTATGTACATACGTTTGTGGTTACCTATGTTCATAAGGGGGCTATATGATGTCCGAGAGCTGGGCATTTTAGAAAACCTACCTACCTTCAACGGCTCGTATCTTCCCCTACCAAACACCGTTTTATGCATATGAGAGTTCTACGGACATCTACTCAAGATGAGCCTCGCAAGGAAGGTGTCGGCTTGGGATGACTGCGATGTGGTTGTCATCTAGGAGGACTTTTGTTGGATGTTCCAAGGGGATAATCATAAGTTTTTTCTGTCTGGGTGTGTGTATACATCTCAAGGTGTGTGAGGAGAAATATACTATAGAGGCAGTAGATACTCTCCCGTTTTCTTTCTCTCAACGTAATGAAAAATCCTATCACACAAAGTCTCACACAGCCTTCTTTATCCTGAGTTTCACAAGTCTTTGACAGTCTACTTTATCACTTCAAACTTTAAGAGATGAGAGAGAGAGAGAGAGAGAGAGAGAGAGAGATCTGTACACCTTATTGGGTCCCAAATTACCCACTGAAGAGCACCCTTCTATTACTAGGAGTATTTGCTTTACTATCTTTGAAGAGAATGAATGAAGGACTGACTTGGGATTGTAGATAAGCAAAACGCAAGACCTTTGAAAGACCAAGAGTTGGGCTGAACTATACACGCCTGTAGAAGCACTAATGATGACCGATCTCAATGCCTATGCACTCTTCCAATGGAATGTAAGAAGGCTGCAAATATGACGTTGAGAGAAGGGGCTGACTGGGACTGTTCTAGGATGTGTTATGCACTATGAATGAATGAATATGATGTGTTTTACCTTCACCGAAGTGGCTGTAGCAAAACAATGAGTGAAGGACTACTGAATCCTGTTTGTGTGCTGAAAATGCAAGGTACAGAAGCACCTTCCTTTGGAAGAATGCTGAGGATGAAGCATTTTGCTGAAGTATGCTTGTGTGATTAAGCATTAATGCTCCCAGGGGCTGAGGGACTCAATCGCTTGCTTGAATGATGATGAATGATATGATGGAATGCTAGCTATGCTATTTATATGCACTTGGCTGCTGGTCGACAGGCTGTGAAGCTGGCCAACTGCTACATAATATGCTACACGACTAGAATAAAAGGATAATGCTGAAATAAATGGTAAAAATGCCAGAACAAATGTTGTAAAATATGGTAAAAATGCTAGATGATATTCCAAGGCTCTCTGGTGTTGTCTATGTGGTCTATGTGCATATGGGAGGAATGATATGCAAAATGAAACCATGATTTGATGCAAACCCTAAGGCTTCTACTGACTCTATATGCATGACTAATTCTCTCCAAGTGGGTTAAGGGACTTGACTAACTAACTGACTCTCTAAGGCTGAGGAATGACCCACATAGCTCGTGCCTGACATATCCTTGACTGAGGATTACGATGGGGTCACAGCGTATGACAATTATCAAATCCTAAAGGGTTCTACAATTGTACAGTGTTGCACTAGCCAGCTTGTCACCATGCACTACAGTGCAAAGTGGATGTGACATTCCCTCTTGCTTAGCTTGGCAGTAGGTTTATGGCTTCCAAGTAGTCCACCAATAACTGGGGATACTCTTGAGAGAACTCTTCGTCTAGCCAAACTGCTTCGTGGGTACCTCGATCTCAAAACTTCATATAGAACTGACCGAGTCTTCAACCGGAACCATGCTTCCAACGATGAAGAAGGATCTGCTCAAGCTCAATGACTTCTGATTCATCTACCACGTCTGGGTGCTATTCATCTGAAACATCAAACACTTCTCGTCCAACATATGGTTTTAGCCAAGAAACATGGAAAACATCATGCATCACGAGCTGTTAGGCAACTTCAATTTCATAGAGACATCACTTAACTTTTTAACTATAGGAAAGGGTCTAAAACTATGGAAAGAAAGCTTGGAACAGCGTTTGCCCACTTGTTTCAATCTCTGTTTCATGATGTGCAAATAGACCCAATCCCCTTCCTTGAAGTGGAAATCTCGTCTAGACTTATTTGCATGTCTGCTATAAGCTTCCTGAACTTTGTTCAAGCGGTCTTTAACTGACTCAATGATTTCAGAAAATGCTTCCGTCATTTTATTAGCCTCAAGAGATGGAGACACCATTCTCGTCAAAAGAGAAGAGAAACGGCGACTAAAGACTGCGTCATACGGAGTACGTCCGACACTGAATGAATGAGTATCGTTCAAGATGACTTGGACCAATGGAAGATAATGTTCCCATTTGGACTGTTGGTCGTGACAATATAACCTCATACCATCAAAGGCCAATCGGTTCTAGATTTCTGTCTGGCCGTCTGTCTATGGATGGAATGCACTAGACAACTGTAACTTGGTCCCAAAGTTCTCGAATAATGCCCTCCAAAAATGCGAGGTGAACTTGGAATCCAACTTTCTACTATAGTAGGCCATAGGTCTATTGTCCTGCTGAAGAACTCCACCTATGGCTACATTGCTGGCATCGATAATGACCTCGAAAGGTTCATCCCAAGATGCTAACTTCAGAACAAGCGCTTTTGAGGTTGCTTTTTGGAGTGCACGGAATGTGCATCGAGCACCTTGCCTGTCATCACTGTGACTTTTTGTCTATGAGTTTTCACCCCCTTGAGCAAGTGGGTGAGAGGTGCTGCAAGGTTGGAAAATTGGTGAACAAGCGTAATGTAGACTTGGCCGAAAGAACGGATCTCTTAGGCAGTCTGAGGGATGTCCCAATCCAAGATCTCTTGAAGCTTTGAGGGGTCCAATCGAATCCCAACCGAACCAATGATATAGCCCAAGTATTGAACCTATGAAACGCCGAAGATAGACTTTTTGGTGTTTATGAAGGGCCCATTATCTTGCAAAAGTTGCAATACTTTCTCCACATCTTTCTCATGCTGCTCCGCAGTGGCTGAGAATATAAGTATGTCATCATTGATCAAGAAATATAAAAATACACTTACCAATGAGGACTGCGAAAATTCTGGACATTATTTTATTGAAGGTTGCGGGTGCATTGGTAAGCCCAAAGGGCATGACTACGAACTCGTAGTGAAAGCTATTTTTGGAATGTCAGCTTCAAAAATGCGGACCTGATGGTAACCACTCTTGAGATCGATCTTAGTGAAAAATTTTGCACCATCTAAACACTCCAAAGTGTACTCAATCCTTAGCATAGGAAACTTATTCTTAATGGTGAGTTTGTTTAATGCCCTATAGTCTACAAAGGCGTGCAGACTTGTCCTTCTATTGGACAAATAGGATGGGTGCAGCAAATGGTGAGGAAGATGGCCGAACGCATCCGGCTCGGAGGAGCTCAGATAATTGCTTTTCTAACTCGCCCTCTAAAGTCTTGGAAAGATGATAGGGGAACCTACTAGGAGGTTCTGATCCAAGGACCAAATCGATATAATGGTCCTCATCAGGACGGGATGGGGGGAGACTGGGCGGGGGCTCGTCCCTAAGCATAATGTCCTGGTGTCGAGACAGGAGGTCTGCCAACTGTGGGACTGGAGATAAAGATGAGATAGCCACTATCGATGAGGTAGAAGCTGTCTAAGCACGAACATAAATAAATGAATGCTCCTTCCGCTCCCTTGCAGACAGCTCGTTGGGCCTGGAGATGAGAAATCAACGGGATGCCAAGAATGCTTCTATCCCCACAAATCATGACGGGCTCAGGAAAACCTTTACAGATAGTAAAAGTGTCCCCCAATCCAGAATAGGCTCATACTCACAAAACCACTGGATTCCTAAGATCATGTCACACCCCAAAAGAGGCCAGACAATGAAATCTCATTGGAATGAGGCCTTTTAAACTACAAAGGCAAACTATTGTGCCTTTTGAGATATAAGGGTGCAGAGACTAGGTGTGAACCCGTCCACATCCAGATGATAGGGCACTAATGTACAGCTCCTTTTGGTAGCCAACTGGGGAGAGATGGTGTCCTCAGAACTGCCCATGTCAAATAGAACTACAAACTGGCGGCCCTTGGCAGAGCCATAAGCTCGGATGAGGCTTTTCTGTGAGCATCACTCTCACCCTCCTCCTTAGCATCAAATACCACGGATGGCATAGGACACATAGAGGTAAAAGCTGAACTACGTTGGTGGTAGTAGGCGGGGCTGGAGGAGGAGGAGATGCTGTGGCAACTGTGGAAGAAGGTGGTTTGGAGGCTTGCTCCGTTTGCTATTTCTGGCAATCCTTCTTACCATGCCCAATGGTATGACAGAAAAAACATCCGTTCTCTGACTGGTACTTTCTTTGCTCCGATGCCTGCTTTAGCCTTTTCCTCAGGGGTTTTCTTAGGTTTGGATTCCTTATCCTTCTTACCCCCTAAACTACAGCTAGAACTGTCATCCTTCTTGGCGTCTTTAGAAGACGCATTACCTTTCCCTGGCTGCGAAGCAGATTGCTGCTGCTCGGGTTTGATACTAGACTGCGTTTGCTTAGGCTTACCTCTGTTCATTTCTTCATTTTGAAAAAAAGTCAAAGCCCGGTCATATGTGATGGGTTCAAAATTACGAACTGTGAACCAGATGTGAGGATCTAATCCACGAATGAATTGATCCATCTTGCCCTGCTCAGATAACCCTAACTGTTGTGTTAAAGTTATAACCTTACTGGAAAACTGAAGCACAGGTGACCCGTTCTGTCTGAGTCCACAGAACTCATCTACCAAGTTGGTCAAATACTAGGGAGGGAGAAATCTGGTAGGTCATGGACAGAGGTATCGCAACGAAAAGTTGTGACACCTGTGATGTGGACTGTATGGATACTAGACCAATGTTACCACCAAGTGACTGCCTCACCCATGAGGTGGGTAGCTGCTACATGGACTTTGTCTTGAGGATATGTTAGCTTTGCCAACGAAAAATAAGCATTAAATTGATGAATAAATTGATTGACAGCTAAATGATCACACTTACCATCATACTTACTAAAATTCGGTGTAATTCGGATGACGGTTGTTGATGTCGCGGGATGCTGGCTGGTGGCACCTATGGGTGGGGAAACTCAAGAGAGGTACTTTCATCCTCTGTTTGGGTCTCAGTGTTTTCAAGAGTACCCAATGCGTACACTGGCATGGTTGGCCCTCTGACAATTCTTAATGAAGGCTGTTTGGAAACTTGCGAATCCTCACAGTCCTGTTTTATGTAGTTCGTTATGTCCTTGTATAACTCAGGTTGAGCCATTAAAGGTGCAAGTGTTGATGTGATGCTATCTTTATGAGAGAAGAGCATTCCTCCGAATGAGGTTTTGAGAGATTGTTTTAATCTTGTAAGGGAATTATCGAATTCCTCGCGTGCTTTCTCAAGCCTATAATTCATACAATCTCTCTCAAATGACTCTTCTGTAGAGAGCATGTCTTCCTCTTAAAAGGGAAAGCGGTACTCTTATAGGCTTTGAATCTTGGTTACTCTTTTAGGATTGGCATTATGAGGCTCAATCACAACAGATGACCCTATAAGACATTCAACCAAGCTAAGCATGCTCTCGTGAGCTTGCTTTTTGCATTCCGCATACGTCATGTGATCATTTTATTATCCATTTGGGGTGGTTCGGTGGGTTCTAGTCTGTCGATTGGTCTATGTGGTGCACTGAGCGAAGAGTAAGAACTTGTTTCATCCTCACTTAGTGATGTACTAGAACTTGTTTCATTTTCTGACTTTCTTTGCTTTGTCAGTTTTTCATTATTTTTAAAGATCTTGTTTTATCCTGTTTTGACCTAGAGAGAGAAAATATCTAGAGAGAGGTAATCCAAAATTGAGATATCTTTGGATATAAAAATTCTCCTAGTGTCTAAAATGGTTTCCCTTGAAACAGAAGTATAAAATGAACTTTCCAATGTGCATTAGGAATCAATTAAAAATGATATATAAGAGACCTTAGCCTAAGGGTCTAGATTTTTAGAAATTTCTGGATTATGGTCCAATTAAGGTTCTTACGGGCCAATAGGATTAATCCAAGTGTTGGGATGAGATAAATCCAAAGAATAAAAGAAAATACCCAAAAATGAGTAAATACTCACATAAGATGAAGAGTTGACTAAATACAAGGTTTATTAGTTAAAAACTATGAGATATTACTAAAAAAATGAGATATTTTGGAATAATGATGGATTTTTGATACCTTGGTAAGGAGAGGGAGACTCTTGAGATAGGCATCTAATTCACACATGTGGATGAGTTTTTAATTCAAAAAAATTATGATATTTTTATCTATCCTCTCTCCTAGATCAAACCAAATCAAAAAGGGAGCCAAACTGGTTCAAATCTTGTCCAAATTGAGTCAAACTGAATCTGAAAAATTCTAGAACCCAGTTCTGATATTTCAGATGCAAGGCCTCCTTTTCCCATTGGTGTTCGAGTAACATGTACCCTCGATCGAGCTCTCGTTGGTGCTCCCGAGCGGCGAGTTCAGCCTGACGTCGGTCTTCTTCAAGCCTGCGTTGGGCTTCCTCATAGTCCTGTTGGGCTGCTTTTTCTGTCCCTCGTCTGGCTTCATCCTCTCATCTTTGTTGTTCCACCTGAAAGAAGCGGGTGACGAAGTCGAGGGTAACTACAGGAGTGGGTTTTGTTGTTGTTGCCTCCAAGAGTTGGAGGCGCTCCATAAGAAGCTGGTTCTGTGCTCTGAGTAGAGCTATGGTAGCTGTAGTAGGACGAAGAGCAAGGTCTCCTTCAGGGGAGACCTCTTCCTACTGATGTGTACTCTCCTCTGTAGACATGTTACTGAAGTCAGTGGTCGTGCCAGAGCCAAGTATGACCATCCAAGGATGCTCTCACACTAGGATGCGGTGTGTGTGGACAAGCTGAATCTAATACCAATGTAACATGCAGTGGAATTATACGTAATGAAGGATCCTGTCACACAAAGCCTCACACCGCCTTCTTTATCCTAAGTTTCGCGAGTCTTTAGCAATCCACTTTATCACTTCAAACTTAAGAGATGAGAGAGAGAGATAGATCTATACACCTTATTGGGTCCCAAATTACCCACTGAAGGGCCCCCTCCTATTGCTAGGAGTATTTGCTTTATTATCTTTGAAGAGAATGAATGAAGGATTGACTTGGGATTGTAGATAAGCCAAACGCAAGACCTTTGAAAGACCAAGAGTCGGGCTGAACTCTACACGGCTTTAGAAGCACCAATGATGACCGATCTCAATGCCTATGCACTCTTCCAATGGAATGTAGGAAGGCTGCAAATCTGAGGCTGAGAGAAGGGGCTCATTGGGACTGTTCTAGGCTGTTTTATGCACTATGAATGAATGAATATGATGCGTTTTACCTTCACCGAAGTGGCTGTAGCAAAACGATGATGTGAAGGACTGCTGAATTCTGTTTGTGTGCTGAAAACCCAAGGTACAGAAGCATCTTCCTTTCCTGAATGCTGAGGATGAAGCGTTTTGCTGAAGTATGCTTGTGTGATCAAGCGTTAATGCTCCCAGGGGCTGAGGGACAGAATCGCTTGCTTGAATGATGATGAATGATATGATGGAATGCTAGCTATACTATTTATATGCACTTGGCTGTTGGTCAGCTGGCTGTGAAGCTGGCCAACTGCTACATAATATGCTACACGACTAGAATAAATGGATAATGCTGAAATAAATGGTAAAAATGCCTAAATAAATGTTGTAAATTATGGTAAAAATACTAGATGATATTTCAAGGCTTCTGCAATGGTCTATGTGGTCTATGTGTATATGGGATGAATGATATGCAAAATGCAACCATGATCTAATGCAAACCCTAAGGCTTCTACTGACTCTATATGCATGAATGATTCCCTCCAAATGAGTTAAGGGACTTGATTGATTGACTGACTGACTCTTTAACGTTGAGGAATGACCCACGTAGCTCCTGCCTAACATATCCTCGACTGAGGATTACAATGGGGTCACGGCATACGCCAATTATCAAATCCTAAAGGGGTCTACTATTGTACAGTGTTGCCCTGATGATGAGCCATCTTGTCACCATGCACTACAGTGCAGAGTGCTTGGACAGTAAACTCAAGTGTCTGTGTCTAGTTATTATCAGGAGTTGTTGACTCCGTATATGGATAAAGTTTGTTTCTTGATACATGTTTGGCTTGGGCATGCATATGGATCATAGTAGTGTTGTTGTTATGCAGTCCAATGGCATGACATGTTTCGTGGCTAGGTATTCTGCTTATTTTCTTTTTCAGGTACTCAAAGCTACTTATGAAATTATGGATATTTGAGACAGTAAACTCGTGTGTCTATGTCTAGTTATTATCAAGAGTTGTTGACTCCGAATATGGATAAAATTTGTTTCTTGATACGGTTGGCTTTTCTGCCTATATCTGACTTCAGATCATGGATCTGGATTTATGGCTTTAATGAATGGATTATGGGATACTACTGATTGGCAGTGCATCTGCTATACTTGAAGGATATTTCAGTGGTATCAAGCTTATACAGTTGCGGAGAACTGCTTTATAAGACGGAGGGGATGTCACCATTTGGACCCTTCACCAAGCTTGACCAGTGTTTCAAACACTACGCCGAGCCAAGGTGTGAACGGGGATTTTTCATAGAAGAAAGCTGAAGCATTTACTGGCAAAGTTTGGCCTGAAAGATGGCTATAGAGCATGAGCAGCATGCGATTTTCATCACTAAAGTGACTTATAAGGTTTATAAGTCAGTGTGTTCACACATTATTAAAATCTGGCTGAAGACATATTATTATTTTGGGCATGGACAGGTGGACAAAAGGAGGCACCTACATGAAACTTGAGCATCAAGAAAGGAAAAGCATAAAGTTGATATTTTGGGCCAGCCCACTTATTTTTGGCTTAAAGGAAAAGCATGGGGCTCATATTAGGTTGGTCGACTCTATTAAAGAGGCAAAGGGAGGGCTCTTTTAAGCATGCACTAGCACCAATCTTACCGACTATAGCTGCTCTCTCTCTCTTGCTCCTTTCTGCACTGGCCGTACAAGAGTCGCCTTCTTCTCCTGTGCTGGTCATACAGGTGGGCTGCTGCTGATCCATGGTTCTCTAATTCGCTTCAGTGCTGGCTGCACACGTACTGACCGACAGTAGCTGCATTTTCTCTCTTATGCGCTAGAGAGCACATACGGCAGCTGTTGGTATTTCTTCTTCATGAGCAGCCTTCTGGCCACACTTCTGGGGCTGTTTTGGAGGAAAATGAGACAGTTTGGAGAGCTCGTCTGGGGCTGTTTTGGCACAGAGTTCGGGGCTCTTTTTGGCTCTATACCAGGCTGTTTTATGGACTGTTTATGAGCTGATTCATGGGACTATTTTGAGACAATTTTTCGGATGGCTTTTTGGTGCTATTTTTTTTATTTTGGCACTAGATAGATATCTGGGCAAGAGATTTGCTAATGCTTTGTCGAAAATCCAATGTTGTATGCACCTTGTTGTAAAAAGCTTCTATATGAATAAAGAAGTTCCTACGGGGGCCTGGCCGTTCTGGCTCAGTGCGGTGTTTTTATATTGTTTATGGTTCTTCCGCTGTGTTTTCATGCTCTGTCTGGTATATTTGAAGTGTTGGTCTATCGTTCCAGGTCCCAAACTTGTGACAGCACCAGCTGTTGTATACCTCTTGTACCAGCTGAATATCACATTACATCTATATTACTTGGTGTATTTGTTGTGAACTGGCTCCACGTGTACCTGTTTGAGTAGCTAGTACTACTGGAAACTGCGTATTAGTACCTGTTCGTATACTTGTACATGTTTGTGTGCATGTACCTGTTTGTGTACTTGCACCAGGGAGGCTTGAGCCACGGTCTCTGTTAGGGTGTGAGCCAAGCTCTAGTACGAGAGCGGTTGTTCATGAGTAGTCTCGGAAAGGCAGTTTCACGTTCACTCCCCTTCAGGTGTAGAAGACTCGTGGCGAAGTTATTTTGACTCATTCGACAAGTCTAGCATTGACAATCTACTCCAACACCACTCTTGTTTGGATAGCTTGTCTTCATATTTGCATTTGCATTGGATTATCTGGATGGAAAGCCCTTGGAATCTTGTACACAAATTAAAATACTAATGGTGGTGTAATGTGCAGTGCTTGTGTCTTGCACAGTGATGATGTACCTTTTAGTTGTTTTGTGCATTGTAGCTATTACATTTTAAGTGTTGACATGTGTATTGTTCACAAGACCATGCCCTAGCTGGTGTAGTTACAACCACAAACTTATAATGGTCACCCTCAGTCTTGAAAGCCATCTTTGGGATGTCGGCCTAAAACATCCACACTTGACGGTAGCCACTCTTGAGATTGGTACTTTGCACCATTGAGATGGTCCAAATTGTGCTCAATCCTAGGTCTTGAGATCTGTCTTGGAAAAATACTTTGCAGCATTGAGACGCTCCAAAATGTGCTCAATCTTAGGTCTTGAGATCTATCTTGGAAAAATATTTTGCACCATTGAGACGCTCTAGAATGTACTCAATCTTGGGTATTGGGAGTTTATTCTTGATAGTAAGCTTTTGAAGTGCCCTGTAGTCGACACACAAACATTCGGTTTGATCTTTCTTCCGGAAAAAAATAATGAGTGCAACAAATGATGAGGATGATGGATGGATAATCCAACCCGACGTAACAAGGACAACTTTTGTTCAAGCTTGTCGTCCAATGCCTTGGACAAGCGATACGGGAATGTACTAGGATGCTTTGTCCCTCAAACCAACGCAATCTGATGATCCTCATCACGACAAATGAGTGGAAGCTTGGGTGGGTGGTCGTCCCTCAACATGATATCTTGAAATCGCAGAAGGAGACCTACAATCCCTTTCTCTAAAGGTTTCCCTATCTGAACAATGGATTGTTGACTATGGACATAGATAACGGGCAATCAGCTCTTTTTCTGATTGCTCGTTGGGGTTATGACACGAGAAATGAGTGGAATTCCAAGAAAGCTCCTTTCCCCGCGAATTATGAGAGGCTAAGGTAGATCGTCATCGTATGGTTGTTTTTGTTTCCAAGAGTTTAAACGTCTGAGGAGAGGAAGTATGTCACGTGCCTAGTGCTAATCCTCGGGATCAGTGGCCTAATCTAGCAAGGTTAGGGAAGCCTTGGGATTAGGAGTAAGCAAGATAATACGGGCGGCTAAGATTATTATTAATAAATCCATGTGTACTTGGCTATTTATAACAGTTTAGTTATTTATAGCAACAATGGACACTATATAAGTGAAACATGGGTTATTGTTGTTATAACCTCACTATTGGTCAGTGTTAGGACTACGGCTACACGTGTGGCAGAGCATAGGTTGACATGCCAAAGGCCTCTAAGGGAGGATATGTGGGCCTTAGCCCCTGGCTCGGGGGAGGATTGAAGCATAGAACCTACGATCAGGAGGTGAGCTAGCCTCCACCCCTCTTAGGGGATTTGTACTAATCACTCGTGTTTTGCATTTAGGAGATCCATGGGGTTGTAACAATCCCTAACAGTGCGTTCCACATCTTGGCCATACGAGCCCTAGCCTCTCATAGGTGACACAAGTCTTCGCCTCCTTAGGTGACACGAGTCCTCGTCTCAGTACAGGCAACACGAAACTCCTTGGCCTCGCGTACTTTAGCATGAAATAGGGGGTGAGAGTGGTGATGACGTTCAACCTCACCAATGCACAAACAACGTTCAATAAGATGATGTCTCAGGGTGTTCATTGAGCCCATTGGAAAGTGCTTATTCATCTTTTTAGATGATATGCTTAATTTTTCAGCCACTAAAGAGCAACATGAGCAGGATGTGGAGAAAGTCTTGCAACTTTTGCGGGATAATCAGCTCTACATCAATGACAAGAAGAGTGCATTCGGATTATTAGAAATTTATTACCTAGGATATGTTACTAGTGCTTCAAGTATTCACCTTGACCCTAAAAAGATACAAGCTATATTGGATTGGGAAATTCACAAGACAACTCACGAAATCTAGTCATCTGTGGGTCTTTGCCAAGACTACAGAACATATATGGACAAGTTTTCTGACTTGCCTTGCCAGAAAGCATTCAATATTATGGACAAGGCTCTTGAGGCATTTTATGCATTGCAGAAAGTGGCCTCGAAAGCACTAGTTCTTAAGCTAGCATCATGGGATGACCCGTTCAAGGTTATTACTAACGCTAACGATCTTGCCATTGGAGTTGTTTTACAGCAAGATGGAAGACCACTAATGTCACCAGCCTGGACATTTCCAAGTCTGAAAGGGGTCTGGTGGACTCCAGGATGTTTAAATATTTGGAAAGTACAAGCTTTGGGAATGGGGGGTTATCCTAGAATACAAAGGACCACACTCCTAAAATTTAGGAGAGTTGCTATTTTTGGCCCGACTCCGATGGAAATTCTGTTCGCGTCATTACATCTGGAATTGAGTAGATACCAAGAATTGGCAAAGTGCCTATGACAGAATGTCTACTAGTTGGGATATTTTTAGAGCTAAAGATTATGGGAGAATCCATCTCTTAGATTGGGACATGTGGCAAGAAAGTGGATCAAAGTGAGACAAGTGGCCTGACACTTGTTAGCAAATGGATCAAAGTGAGACAAGTGGCCTCACACTTGTCACTTCAACTATTGTGTGGCTCTCCACTTGTCATTGGAGCCTTCTCTTGCCATTTTAGCTCATGGGAGGCCCAAATCTATAAATTGGAGCCCTCTCTCTTCATTAATAGAGGCTCTCTTGCTGCACACTAGCCTCTACCACCGTTGAAGGTTTCTCTAATGATGGCTACTCTCTTTCTCTCTCTCTTGAAGGCTGCCCATGAAGAATACCGGCTGTTGGGGACTGTTTTGGAGGCTTCCATCGCGAAGAAATACTGAAGGCATGTTAGAAAAAGTGATCTATGTCATATCATAGACAAGGTCAAAGGGATGTGGATGAATATGGTGAAGGCTAGGAGTTATCCCACATGCAAAGGCAAAGCCCATATGGTACTTGGACCTATATAAAGGGTCATTTCAATGTAATGTCACACAACAACTCATTCTCAAGTACACAATCTCTTGGTCAAGTAAGTGCATCTTGTGTTGCTTTGTATTGCTCTTTGTCATTTGTTTATAATCATGTTTAGCATTATGTTTGAACCTCCATAGGCTAGCCTAGTCCTAGATCCATGATTTCCAACATGGTATCAGAGCCTGGCAGGCTATGGCTTAGCTTAGTTTAGTTGTTTTGCCATTTCTCTTCAATATGGTGCCCACAAAAGGAAGTGCCATTGAGAAGAAGGAATAGCAAAATTATTGCATTAGTCTTTGCACCATTAGGGATCTGGTAGGTTCAGCTCTCCAATAGCTTAGGTCTATCTCTCTTAGCTTAGCTTAGTATTTTTCACATCATTAGCACTAATCTCTTTCATTAGGATTATTGTGTTGGTCTCTTTAGTTTAGAGCCCTTTAGACTCTCAAAGGAGATAAGAGTCCATAGACGAGCGCTCGCTTTGCCATACAAGAGGTACTTGGAACACACACCGCATGAAGAGAGAGAGTGAGCATCTAAAGAATAGATAAGCAGCTCGGCAACAAAGCAAAGGCTAGCCGGCAGTGAAGGCTATGCTGTAGACGGCAGCATCAGAACGAGAGATAGCAGCACGGGCCTCAACATTTACATCTCCAAGTGTCAGCTGTTTCAGCAACCTCCGAGACACGCATTTGCAAGAACAAGTAGAGCATGTGTGGCAGCTCACGACGGTGCACGGCCAACCACGAACCTAGTACAGAAGCCAGGAGGGAATGAGAAGCTATCACTGTCCAAAGCAGTAGAAGAAGGAGCTGCCCAGTAGCGCAGGCCACAGCAGAACATAGGCGGTGACGGCGAGACGAAGAAGGCAGTTGACCAGATCCTTATCCAGCATTATCTATGGAGCCTTCGAACACCAAGCAGATCCGAAATCGACGGAAAGCGCTGACATTTGGCGGTGCCCATCAAAAATACTAACGGTGCGCTGACAACGCAGTTATAAAAACCACCGTTGATACTAAGGTATAAAAACCTTAGTGTAAAAGAGGCCTCCATAGTGGGTGTTCACATGGGAAGCAAATGCTTCATCATCTTGGGATTTCTTTCTTTGGAATTTGTATTCCACAGTGGCATCATCAACAAAATCATCAACAACACCTTCACTGACATGAGTTTCAGTAAAAGAATCGACACTTACATTGGCAAAATATTTTACTTCGGCTTCATTATTTTGGTCATTCATCAACAAAAATGCATGCATCAAATATGGGAGATGTTTTGGATCTAGTGGGGGCACAACTCCAAAAATATGTAGGAAAATTTGTTGGATGAAAACCACCTCTAGGCACCTATGATGTAGCCTAAGTGGCAATGGTAGTTAGAATGGGTATGATTGATGGGAATGCACGCACGACCAATCTATGTGCAATGTCAGGACGAAGAAGATGCTATGCAAAATGAAGATGCAGATGAAGATGCAGACAAAGATGCAAAAATGGATGAAGACAAAGACGAAGATGTCAATGAAGATGAACAAGATGCTGTCTATGTTGATTATTATGTCATGTCATAATGACGAATGAACTATGCCCTCTCTTACCCAAATGTATGGACACCTCTAACCACCGATGATGTAGGTTATGTGTTTCTATGATGCTCACAATATCTCTCAGTAGGCCATGTAGCCCTCAAGGGGGGATTGATGGGGAGTTGGGTCTCCATGACCAACAAATGATGATGATGATGCCCATGGATATGATGATGATGGGGTATGGGAGAGGAATGTTTTTCATGTCATGTCATTTTCTTTTCGCAATGTAGAAGCTATGCTCCCTATGAGCGATGCTAATTTCTTTTATGTACTGTAGAGCTATACTCCTTATGAGTTAAGCTTTTTCTTTCATGTAATGTTAGAAGCAAGGAAGGGCATTATGATATGCCATGATCAAGGAAGGGTGTTAGAAAAAGTGATCTATGTCATATCATAGACAAGGTCAAAGGGATGTGGATGAATATGGTGAAGGCTAGGAGTTATCCCACATGCAAAGGCAAAGCCCATATGGTACTTGGACCTATATAAAGGGTCATTTCAATGTAATGTCACACAACAACTCATTCTCAAGTACACAATCTCTTGGTCAAGTAAGTGCATCTTGTGTTGCTTTGTATTGCTCTTTGTCATTTGTTTATAATCATGTTTAGCATTATGTTTGAACCTCCATAGGCTAGCCTAGTCCTAGATCCATGATTTCCAACAAGGCAAGGGTATTCAATCATTTATTATGATTTCTAGCCATTGTATGTGTTGTACCAGCATTTGTACTTGCTGTACCTGCTGTACCAGCCACCATACCGGCTGTACCAGCCACCGTACTTGCTGTACCTGCTGTACCAACCACCGTACCGGCTGTACCAACCACCGTACTTGCTGTACCAGCCACTGTACCTACTGTACCAGCATTTGTACTTGCTGTACCTACTGTACCAGCCACTGTACCGGCTGTACCAGCCATTGTACCTGCTGTACCGGCTGAATGGAGAGTTGTACTTGCTGTACTAGCTCTATTGCATGAAGACCCGTGGTTTTTGGGGAAGAATCAGTACCCACACGGAGGTATATGGATTATATTGTTGGCTCGGCATTTCTACAGCCTATGTTCCGGCTTGGTTGCCTCGTGTTGGGCTGTGTTATGGCATTTGTATATGGATAATCCGGCATCTCCCGTGGGGAGAGTAAGGCCCTCAAAGCTTGTACATGATATTATTCTCCTTGGGTAATAAAATACTCCAAGGGGGGGGTCGGCCCATTCCGGCCTCTATGCGGTGTCACACGTGCAAGCTCCATTTTCAGCATTTGTGGATGTTTTGTCCAGCTTTATGTTTTATGCAAAGTGATGATGGATATGTGTTAAGGCTGTGGCCATGTTTAAATGTTTTAATATGCATTGATGGTATCAACAAGTGTGTCAAAGGCCCTAGTCCCCCGGGCACCCGCCGCGAGTTTCAACTAACTTATTACAGCCGAAAGTTGAATGCTGCTGCAAAAAACTATTCGATACATGACAAGGAGCTATTGGGGGTGATCACAGCCCTCAAGCATTGGAGCCGTTCCTATATAAGAGGAAATTCACTGTAAAAACAAATCACCAAGCACTTAAATGGTTACAAACCATGCCTAATGCCCAATGGAGTGATAGACAAGCCAGGTGAAGTCAGCTTTACCACCAACAATTTGGAGGCATGATTGAGTATGTTCCTGGCGAAAATAACCTTGTTGCTAATGCTCTTAGTTAAAAAACCACCATTCAAACTATGCAGGAGTCCATTGTGCTCGAGATTTAAGGTGGATAGTATGAAGGCACAGTATGCGAATTCTCCGAAATTCGGGACTCGGTATAACTTGGCTCTCAGTTCATAACCGGGGCCACAAGGCAGTTCAAGGTGGCCGCTTGTTCTACAAAAACAGGCTATGTGTACTAAGGGAGAAAAGACAGGCACCTCTTCATAATACCTGTGATTCTCTTGTTGGAAATCATCGCGGTATCAACACTATCTTGGAGTGGTTAGAGTGATTATTTTATTGGCCAAAAATGAGAAGGGACATCTACTAGTATGTTAGGCATGCCAAATTTACCAGAAAGTGAAGGTTCCACACTTGAAGCATGCTAGGTTGCTCTTCCCTTCCCTTCCCCCTATTCTCAAGGAGTCTTTTCAGGATGTCAGCATGGACTTTGTAGGTCCTCTATTCACTTCACATTTCAGGAGGGCATTATTTCATAACTTTGGGACTAAGTTCCAGTAGTCCAATGCATTTCATCCACAGAAATTGTCACCAGCATGGACATTTCTCAGTATGAAAGGGGTCTGGTGGACTCCAGGATGTCTAAATATTTGGAAAGTACAAGCTTTGGGAATGGGAAATTATCCTGGAATACAAAGGACCACACTCCTAAAGTTTAGGAGAGTTGCTATTTTTGGCCCGACTCCGATGGAAATTCTGTTCGCGTCATTACATCTCGAATTGAGCAGATACCAAGAGTTGGCAAAGTGCCTAGGACAGAATGTCTACCAGTTGGGATATTTTTAGAGATAAAGTTTATGGAAGGACCCATCTCTTAGATTGGAACATGTGGCAAGAAAGTGGACCAAAGTGAGACAAGTGGTCTGACACTTGTTAGAAAGTGGATCAAAGTGAGACAAGTGGCCTCACACTTGTCACTTTAGCTATTGTGTGGCTCTCCACTTGTCATTGTAGCCTTCTCTTGCCATTTTAGCTCATGGGAGGCCCAAATCTATAAATTGGAACCCTCTCTCTTCATGAATGGAGGCTCTCTTGCTGCACACTAGCCTCTACCACCGTTACAGGCTGCCCTAATGATGGCTACTCTCTTTGTCTCTCTCTTGAAGGCTTCCCATGAAGAATACCGGCTGTTGGGGACTGTTTTGGAGGCTTCCATCGCGAAGAAATACTGAAGGCAAGGGTATTTAATCATTTATTATGATTTCTAGCCATTGTACTTGTTGTACCAGCCCTTGTACCTATGGTACCAGCCACTGTACTGGCTATACCAGTCCTTGTACTTGTTGTACCAACTTTTGTACCTGCTGTACCAACCACTGTACCTGCTGTACCAATCATTGTACCTGATATACCAGCATTTGTACTTGCTGTACCAACCACTGTACCTGCTGTACCAACCACTGTACTGACTGTATCAGCCACTGTACCGGCTGAATGGAGCATTGTACTTGCTGTGCCAGCTCTATTGCATGAAGACCCATGGTTTTTGGAAAAGAATCAATACCCACACGGAGATATATGGATTATATTATTGGCTCGGCATTTCTGCAGCCTATGTTCCGGCTTGGTTGCCTTGTGTTGGACTGTGTTATGGCATTTGTATATGGATAATCTGGCATCTCCCGTGGGGAGAGTAAGGCCCTCAAAGCTTGTACATGATATTATTCTCCTTGGGTAATAAAATACTTCAAGGGGGGGGGGGGGGGTCGGCCCATTCCGGCCTCTATGCGGTGTCACATGTGCAAGCTCCATTTTTAGCATTTGTGGATGTTTTGTCTAGCTTTTATGTTTTATGCAAAGTGATGATGGATATGTTAAGGCTGTGGCCATGTTTAAATGTTTTAATATGCATTGATGGTATCAACAAGTGTGTCAAAGGCCCTAGTCCCCCAGGCACCCGCCGCGAGCTTCATTGGTATCAGAGCATAGGCTTCCTTGGAAGCGGAGGATTCCTTCTATCAATAACGAAGAGAAAAGATCTCAAGTGGGAACCACACTTACCATCATTGCATGGCTAGCCACTTCATAGCTTATGAAGCAAGAGCATGAGCAGTAGACAACTTGTTAATCTAAGGATTTATGGATTCACAAAATTTTATCTTGGAAGTATGGAAGTATGGATTGGCTTTATGTGCATACATTTAGCACTCTTTCCATATGGATATTGTGGATTATATTATCAAGCTTACAGGCAAGCTATATGGAGATATATCTCGGAATATCTTAAGGATATGGTGAGGAGATATTTCTTTTGGCTTCATGACCAACCTGGCAAAGAAAAGCTAAGTATACTTTGAGTTTGCAAAGTTGGTGCTTTTGCTATTTACTATGAAGTGTTTTTGATGTTCACTAATCCTTGTATAGCCTCTAAATAATTGGAAAGTACAAGCTTTGGGAATGGGGGATTATCCTGGAATACTAAGTACCACACTCCTAAAATTTAGAAGAGTTGCTATTTTTGGCCCGACTCCGATGGAAATTCTGTTCGCGTCATTACATCTCGAATTTAGCAGATACCAAGAGTTGGCAAAGTGCCTATGACAGAATGTCTACCAGTTGGGATATTTTTAGAGATAAAATTTATGGAAGGACCCATCTCTTAGATTGGAACATGTGGCAAGAAAGCCAAAGTGAGACAAGTGGCCTAACACTTGTTAGAAAGTGGATCAAAGTGAGACAAGTGGCCTCACACTTGTCACTTCAGCTATTGTGTGGCTCTCCACTATCATTGTAGCCTTCTCTTGCCATTTTAGCTCATGGGAGGCCCAAATCTATAAATTGGAGCCCTCTCTCTTCATTAATGGAGGCTCTCTTGCTGCACACTAGTCTCTACCACCGTTACAGGCTGCCCTAATGATGGCTACTCTCTTTCTCTCTCTCTTGAAGGCTGCCCATGAAGAATACCGGCTGTTGGAGACTGTTTTGGAGGCTTCCATCGCGAAGAAATACTGAAGGCAAGGATATTTAATCATTTATTATGATTTCTAGCCATTGTATGTACCAATCCTTGTACCTGTGGTACTTGTTGTACCAGTCCTTGTACTTGTTGTACTTGTTGTACCTACTGTACCAACCACTGTACCTATTGTACCAATCATTGTACCTACTGTACCAACATTTGTACTTGTATCAACCACTGTACTAGCTGAATGGAGCATTGTACTTGCTGTACCAGCTCTATTGCATGAATACCCGTTGTTTTTGGGGAAGAATCAGTACCCACACGGAGATATATGGATTATATTATTGGCTCGGCATTTCTACAGCCTATGTTCCGGCTTGGTTGCCTCGTGTTGGGCTGTGTTATGGCATTTGTATATGGATAATCTGGCATCTCTCGTGGGGAGAGTAAGACCCTCAAAGCTTGTACATGATATTATTCTCCTTGGGTAATAAAATACTCCAAGGGGGGGGTCGGCCCATTCCGGCCTCTGCGGTGTCACATGTGCAAGCTGCATTTTCGGCATCTGTGAATGTTTTGTCCACCTTTTATGTTTTATGCAAAGTGATGATGGATATGTTAAGGCTGTGTGCATGTTTAAATGTTTTAATATGCATTGATGGTATCAACAAGTGTGTCAAAGGCCCTAGTCCCCCGGGCACCCGCCGCGAGTTTGAGAAATGGCCAGAAACAGATTTATAATCAACAGGCCTTTGATGTTCTCAAATTGTATTGCCATGACCACTAGTCGAAATGGAAATAGTATCTTCCATTGGTGCAGGCTATCCTAAAGAATGACTCATTCATCCAATATTGGCCGGACTCCATGTGAGGCAACATTTGGCTACCATTTCTCGCCTCTTCTTACACAGATGGTATCGCCATCATTGGAGACCAACTGTCATGTGCATGCACATGGACATGCTAATCCCTGAAGGGCAATAGAAAATACTAGATTCAGAAGCTTCAGCAACTGTAAACAAGCACAAAAGGCACTGTGGTGGGACCTGGTTCCTGTCGGCCAGCAGATAAGTGGCTTATCAAAGGATGTCGGCAGCAATATTTTGTGTCCAAGGACCTGACCAACAACAGGTCGGCCAGTCCACACGGTCTTCAAAAGCCTATAACTATCAAAGGCTAGGATCCTTATTATTCATTGTCCTATAGGGGCTGAGCCAGTAGGATAGGACTCTCTTGAATCAAGACAACCTTTTCTGGGGCAGCCTATGGCTTGCCAAAGTTGTACACCTTTTTGTACATTATGAATACACTGAAACTCAGCTATCTCTCTCTCGCTTCTCTCCATCTCTTGCTTGCATTTTGCAAAAAAGGTTGTTCTGGGAAAGGTGTTTAGGGCTGAAAGAAGACTCCCAGCGCTCGAGCTTCTGCATGTGACACCAACAAAACTACTGAGACATTTTCAGATATTATTGAGTCCATGAAGAAGCTCCACAGGGAGTAACTTCTCCCATCAAGTTTGTCTTCTTGTGCCAATACACCAAATGCATCACCCACTTGCTGAGCCATGATGCACACAAGGAACCAAATTGAAGCTGTAACATAATAGAAAGCCCTAAATCTTAGGGAATGCTTGCACTCCAATTTAGTTGTAGGCCTTCAATTTTGAGAAAAACTCAAAATTTTGGAGCTGCAGGTTTTTGAAGAAAACTTCAATTTTGATCTCCAATTTTGCTTACTCCCTGTACCTCAATTTTGAACAAAGCCCCAAAATTCTGAGTACACAAAAACTTCAATGTTGCCAGTAAAGTTGGTACCGTACACGCGGGCATGTACACTGTACAGAAGGTAGGGTGGTACATGCAAGTATGGATGGTTGCTGACAGAAGGTAGAGGCAGTTGATAACTGTACGGACAGAATGTACTGATGTACAGGAGGCTGTACAGCTATGCAGATGTAAGTACAGCAGCACGAGAGACCTTTATGGTAGCACGTGTGTGTACGGATGGCATGTACAATAGCTGTACAAACGAGTACGCAGTGTACAGACGGATAAGGGCATGCAGATGTCTACGAGAAAAATTGGAGCTGCTCCACACAACTAACAGAAAGGGCTCTGATACTAAATATTGGAATTTCCATAGAGTGAAATTAGGGTTTTCTACAGATTGCAGAGGGTGAACAGAAACGCATAGAGAGAGAGAGAGAGAGAGAGAGAGAGAGAGAGAGAGAGAGAGTACAGCTTGTGTGTTGGAAAACATGCAAGAGATTTCTCTTAGATTTTTCATCACACGTAAATACAAGATAAGTCATATGTTGACTTTTTGTGCCATGTGTATCTGGCCACATCATATATATTTATTAACACATACTAAGGTACACACAAGAGTGTGTTCCCATGCACTTATTTATCCTAACACCCTAACACATTTATCACTACCAAATGTGCATAAATCCTACACTCCAAACCAGGAGTTGCCATAGACACTCAATGGTGGGGAGAGGGACTGATAAAGGGCCTGCTGAGAGAAGATCAAGCCACAAATTTTTCCTTGAATGATGTGTCAAATTGCAAAGCATAGCCTCTAGGAAGATGTAGCGATGTTATGACCCCGAAGGTCATAACGTGACTGGCATGTTATTTTGACGTTAGGCTTAGACTTGGGCCCGTCTAGGACAACGCACATAGGGGATAAGTGCCTCCTGAGCGCTTATTGGCATGGATTAATGCGAAAAGCTATATTAAGCTATATTATTAGTAATATAGCTTATTGGCATGGATTAATGCGAAAAGCTATATTAAGCTATATTAAGCTATATTAAGCTATATTATTAATAATAGTGCTTTCTTGCTTTATTATTAGCCCAAGCCTTATATAAGTAAGTTAGTGGCTCCTCTCCCTTCATCTCCCATACCTCAAGCATGAAACTCATGCTCTCCTCCGTTTATGTGCTTTCATCTCCAAAAGCATAAGTTTTATGGTGAAGGTAAGGGTTTGTTCTCTCTATTCTCTCATATTTGTTTCAATCTCTATGTGTCCGACTAGGATACTGTCACATTCGCAAAAGCTATGTCTTCTTTCAACCCTAAACATCTTTCATAGGAACATCTTGATGTAAAATGCAAAGAAGAGATGGAGAGAAGAGAGAGAGAGATAGCCATATTTTCAGTATATTCACATAGTACAAAAAGGTACAAATCTTGGCAGCCCTAGGCATGCCCATGAAAAGGTAGCACACACCTAATCTATGACCTCAAGGGTCCTATTAGACCTACCCTCACGTGAAGGAAGATGATCCAAAGGTTCAATGGCAAAAGCCTTTTATAGGCCTCAAGAGAAGTTTCCAGCCCACCTGCTGTCGGCCAGCAGAAAAGACATAAAATATCCTCCGACCAGTTCCTATATCCTTTGGATATCTTCTAGGATCTTCCTCTGCCCTGTTCATGCCCTAAATGATCTGTTTTTCTGCTGTTCTTCAAGGATTAGCCCTGGGATGAGCATGTCCATGTGCATGCACATGACAGATACATCGGGGTTTGGGCAAAAGCATGGTCGTAGTGTGGTCTAGCCTCATAGCTCAAGGATGCTTTGGACATAGCTATGGTTGGGAGGTGAACCGCTAGCATCATATCTATTTTGGTTTGTGGGTGTTTTAGTGTCTTGGAGGAGCTGTTTGGGAGAGAACTGGATGCTTCCATTGGTATAAAAGCCACTCGAGACTTCATGTGAGCAAGGATCATCCTCATGTATAAGTTTCTTTTTTGCCGAGAAATTGGTATTTGATTGTTTATTTGAGAAAAGTGACCTGTGCATCCTGCACCTGGAACATGTGAGCAAGGATCATCCTCGTGTATAAGTTTCTTTTTTGCCGAGAAATTGGTGTTTGATTGTTTATTTGAGAAAAGTGACATGTGCATCCTGCGCCTGGATGCCTTGGACACTACACCAACTCAAGTGCAAGGCCCTAAGGCTGGACCCAGGCATTCTGTGAGCCCTTGTCCAAGGGCAAGTCGCCAGTGTAGTGCCGTCAAGGGGTAGTTTTAGTCATGCATGTCCTGCACACGTCAGTGTTGTGCCTGTTCCACACTCATTCGTAACCCTCTTGTATGATGTAATGGGTCGTGTTGGCGTGGAGAGACCTGCAGGAACAAGATGTGCAAGTACAGAACGTAGAGAAGCACACGAACAGGAGTCAAAAGAATGCCCATTTTCAGAAAATGCACTAATAAGATTGTCAAACGATTGCACGTGAATGAACAGTTCAAATCCTCACCCAGGGGAAGGTTTATTCTCCACTATTTCTTCTGGTATTTGCTCCTCATCCCACTCCAAAATTTGGCCAGCAGCTTCCAAAGCCTGAACTTTAGAAACGATTGCCTTCAGATCTTCAGGTGTTGCATGTGCGCGTGGCTCTACTGTCTTTATTACACAACTACAAGTCGTTCAATAATTTTCAGAAATCTTCGAAACTTCTACTGCTGTTATTTCTGTATTGGTTGTCGCTCTGCATACTGCAAAATAATGTCTCATGATTATCCTTCCAACGTGAAAGGCACATGTTAAAGGGGAGAATGTCCTGTGAGACTCTACATACTCTCGATCCTTTCATCATAAGAGTCCAATGGCCTTCTTGCATTCTTCCCAGTGCATTCCGTCCACCTCTGTATTCCTCAAGAACTGCTCCTCTCTCTTTCTCCAAATCTTCCTCTGAAACACGAATCTGCAGTCATGGAGTCCATATCAAAACTTGAACTCCAGAAAAAGTAGGACTTTCTTTAAAAGTTAAGCTGCAAGGAAAAGTAGAACACCTCAGTGCTGAACTCTGCAAGTATGGAAATAGCCTGAGACAAAAGTTCCGGCTTGTCAATTGGAACCAGTAGCTCATAAATAGTCTCATCTGGTGAGGTGGAAGCATTCTGGCATGGACCAAACTCAGCCCCGATGCTCTCCAAGAATTTTATGATGTCATGATTGGTGTATCTTTTTGTAGCACTAAAAGCAAGGTGCTCTACAATATGTGCCACACCACGCTCCTCTTCCTCTTCCAATACTGACCTGCCATCCCAGAAAAAAAAAATGGGCATTAAAAAGCTTACATATAGCATGCTTTACATGAAAGCTTGATGATCTAAAACCTGATAATTAGAGTGGAAAAGAAAGGCACAAAGAGAAAATCATCAACATGGCAACTAGCATATAATTGATAAAAAGAAGAGAATCACCAAAAACAAACAAAATTTAAAATAAATTTAAAAAAAAAAATAAAAAAAGCTCAATAGAGACACCCAAGAAAAATGATAAGCTTCCCATCACAAAACCCTTTTATTTTATCTTTGAAGAATCACAATATGACAGCTTCTGCTTCACAAAAGTCACCGAGTGCATGTGAACTAAAGAGAACAATTTTATAGATAGCCAGGGGGATTGTCAACCAGTATGGGTATCAAAAAGCTTGAGCATATTGTCACCATTTGACCGCCCAAGTGCTCTTCCCCTATTTCGTGCCAAGGTTTGGGAGGCCAAGGAGTTTCGTGTCGCTGGTACAGAGGCTTGATGAGTGCCATGCTCCTCCCTATGCAGGACATAGAGGTGTAATGCCTACAAAGCGCATGATTGAGCGTTACTTCTTTTAGCCAGGAATGCACAAAGATATAGAGGCATATGTACACAATACCTGTATGTTTCACTTGCCAAAAAGTCAAGTTTGACAGGCAAAAGGCTCCTGGTTTGCTTCAGCCTTTGCCTATTCCCTTACAGCCATGGGAAAGTATTGCAATGGATTTGCCTCATACTCAGCAAGGCAATGATGCTATTGAAGGAGATAGCACAGGCGAAAGCATAAACAGTGAACACATGAGACAGTGCAAAGGAGATTGAGAGAGTTGGACAAGATCACCTTTTATAACAGCAGTAACGCTTTACAATGGAGATAGCTAGTAACTGAGTGTTGAACAATGTGCAAGGGAAGTGGATGAATGAGTGAATAATGGGGAACTCCTTATGTAGTGAAGTAGGGACCTGGCCGACTGCCTCTAGAGCTGGCCGATTGGCCCTGGAAAAATAAATAGAAGAAAATCCAATAAAATCTCAGATAAATAGTAAAGCCCCAAAACACTGAGATGCACAATTCTAACACCCCCTCTGTAGCTCATAGTGTGCAAGAGTCGGAAGAAGATAAATCGATGAAGATGCAACCATGGAAACTCTAGCACCGCGAATACTGGAATCACCTCGGAGAGAACACCCACCAACCTGTTTCCTCGAAACAAGATGCCACCACGAAGAGCAAGGAACTTTGCTTGGTCACGAATTCCTACACAAGTGCGCAATGAACTCCAAAAATAGATGATGAGCTGCCGGACACACCACGCCCATAATCCCCAACAGTGGACCAAACACATCATGTCCCAAAAGCCTTGAACAATGAACTTGGAACAGATCCAGTTCATAATCTATGTTGTACCAAAGATAACCAAGTCCTGCAAGATGTCTAATGCTTGGAACTCCAAATCACAATCCCCATGCACCAGTAAGTGGAGCTGTAATCAGCCCCCTCTCCCGCCCACAAGCCTCTTCTGGGTGGAAGCACATGGGGGGAAACTGCATGTGTACTAGAGAAGCACACCATCTAGGGTCTCCTGAGCCGGAAGCGCCCTGGGAGCCCTAGAAGTGGTACTAGAATCTGTATCACTATCCTATGGCGTATCTTTGCCTTTTCTCTGAGATGAAGCCTTGCCCTTGGTCTTGTCCTTCTTCTTGGAGAAACAATCTTTGGACAAATGGCCTCTTTTTCCGCAAGAGAAACAGCGACTCCGACCTTTCTTCTGAACTGAGGAAAGTGCCTGGTCAGAACTGTTGATTGACACCTTCAATTTACCCTGTGAGAAGAGAACGGACTACTCCTCCAAAAGTAGGGAGCTAAGATCATCAAGATCCAACTGAGTGGATGTGACCTCGCACCGCAAAGATTGAGAAATCACATCATAGTCCGGAGGAAGCTTGGTGAGGATAAGAGCAACCAACTGAGAAGAGAACAACGCAGCACCCATGGTCATGGATAACCTTAGCCTTCGTGAGAAAAGACTGCATGGAATTGTTTTCAGGAAATAACAAGCCGTAGAGCTGCCCCTGCAAGGTAACTGCCCTCATCGATGAATCTCACGCAAAGAGATCCTCCAATTTTGACCATACCTGATGAGCACTTGTGAGAGTTTGCACTACCGGTGAGACATCCTCGGTGATGGTCCGCACAAGCACATAATGCGCCTTCGACTCCCGATTCTCCCAATCTTGTAATTCCACAGCAAATTCATCTTCTTGATCTTGAGTCCACCGCCTAGAGTTTTGAGCACGCTCGGGCTTCCTTTCAGTGCCCTGAACAATGTCCCACAAACCCTTGCGGATGAACCAGATCCACATCTGAAGCTTGTGAAGAAACTGTTAGCAGACATCTCCTGACTGTACACTATGTCAGGGCCTCTGTTGTGGGTGTGCCCACCCGTATTTAGTGTCTTCCCATTTTTCCTCACTCTCCGTATTTTTTCCCATTTATCTGGAGTTGTGTATGGTCTATCGGTTGCCCCCTGATGGCTGGCCGACTGTATCTGGTGCTGCCCGACTTTTTTCAGTGCTGGCAGACTACTTCTTTTCTAGCCGACTGGATATTTCTTGGTCGTGGGCTGCTGTCAGCTGATTCTAGGCTGGCCGACCAGCACCCAAAGAGTTTGAGTCTCACATTCTCTAAAAGCCCAATGGGCTTTGAAAAATGGCCCCTTGCCCCCACACTCCTGTATTCTGTATTCCGAGATTTTATTGGTGTATATAGCAGAGTTACACTAGCTTCTCTTGTATTGCTCTCTACAGCAGTTGTCTTCATTTTCGTTGTGCATTTTGACATGGTATCAGAGCCCCAGGTGGCTTGAAGCTTGGAGACAGTGGGACGTCGAGGGTTTGCTGATTGAGGTGCTAATTGGAGACTGTTTTGGGCTGTACGGGACTTGGAGATCGGGTAGAAGGCGGCCATCACCCTTGGACCACCCCCTTGCATTCTATTTGCAGCCGCCGCATCTTCTTTTTTTTCCCAGCCACCCTCCCTTCACAAGACCTTGTGAATCCTTGCAATGGCAGATTTGCTTGAGATGGCTGAGAAGCACGTGAATATCCCGACACTCCCCACGTTCCCAGTGGACCGAGAGTTGGAAGGGAACTACAGAATATGGAAAGTAATGATGGAATCTGTTTTGGAGTCCTATGACTTGGCTGATTTCATTGTTGTTGGGGTTCCATGGCCGGAGTTGGAAGAAGGGGAGTTACCCTCTATTCGGAAGGAACAGGAGGCGCAAGCACAGTTATGGGATCATGTGAATGCCCAAGTCCGTTCTTTGATCTTCCTCAATTGCACACCACAGGTGATCAATCACATAAAGCATATGACGCTAGCTAGAGGGATTTGGCAGCATTTGACTTCTCTCTACAAAAGGGTATCAACCATGAAGAGAATCTCCTTGAAAGTTCAGATGCGGGTGATGAATCCTGCAAAGTCATCGACGATGCGGGAGCACATCAACAAGCTGCAGCACATCAACAAGCTGCAGGCTCTTCAGCAGGAAGTTCTCCAGACAGGGAAAGAGATATTGACAGAGGATACGGCCATAACATTGTTGTCACATTTGCCCTCTCAATACTCAACCTTTTACTCCTCTTTGATCACCAGTGGCAAGCTCAGCACCATCACATGGGAGGAGCTTGTGCCCATGGTCTTGGACTAGGAAGAGCGATTCACGAACCCTCCACAGGGCAAAGGTTCTGAGGCCTTGACTGGCCAACGGTCGAAAGGCCGTAACAACAACAAGGGCAAAGGGAAGTCTTCATCGGAGAAGTCTTCTGAGAAGAAGCCCGACTCAAACCGAGAGAAACTGAAGGCCGAGAGCGAGAAAGGCCACTATTGGAGGAAGTGTCTCAAGCGGACTGGGAAGAGTGCTGATTCTTCGGCTTCAGCTGCAAAGACTCCAGCCTTTGTGCACTTGGAGACATTGGACAAAGACTCCAGCCTTTGTGCACTTGGAGATGTTGGACACTGATGCTTCATCTTCTTCAAGCAAGGAGGCAGTTGGCTTCACCACCAAGGATACTCGGGAATGGATTCTTGATAGTGGTGCTTCTAGGCACATGACTCCTGCCCGTGACTTCTTTCAGGATTTGAAACGGTAGTCATGTCGCATTTTCATTGGCGACAATTCCACCATACCAATTCACAGTGAGAGCCGGATGGAGATCCTGATGGCAGAGGGGGGAAGCATTCCTCTCATGTTCTTTACGTCCCCGCACTTGGTTTTCATCTGTTGTCAGTGCATGAGGTGTGCAAGACTGGCTTCTGGGTGTAGTTTGAGAAGCATTCTGTTGCTCTACGGGACTGTGAGACCGGCCAGGTTGTTTGGGAAGGCGGCGTGGAGAATGGTATATACAAACTCTGCGCACTCTCCTCTTTGACAAGGTCTCAGATTGGTGATTTGTGGCACTTTCGGTTCGGCCACTTGAATGTGGATGTGCTGCGGCGAGCTTTTCGAGACCAGATGGTGGTTGGCTTGCCAGATGTTGACAGTAGGCAAGGACGCTATAGTTCTTGCATTCGTGGTAAGCAACACAGGGAATCTTTTCCGAAGCAGGCTTCCAGGCAGGCTTCAAAACCTTTGGAGTTGGTACACACTCACTTGTGTGGACCTATGCAGACAGCATCCTTGGGAGGTTCTTTGTACTTTATGCTGCTGCTTTATGATTGTAGCAGATTCACATGGGTTTATTTTCTTTCACAAAAGGACCAAGCTTTTGCTCGGTTCAAGGAGTGGCATGTGATGGTGGAGAAAGAGTCTGGCTTGCAAATAAAGACTCTTAGGGCTGACAAAGGAGGAGAATTTTCTTCCAATGCATTCGTACGGTTTTGTGTGGAACATGGCATCAAGCGGGAGCTGGCCAATACAAGTTCGCCATCAAAGAATGGAGTAGTTGAGCGTAAGAACAGTACTGTGGTGGAGATGGCGAGGACGATGCTGGAGCATCGTGATCTTCCTCGTCCACTTTGGGGAGAGGCTGTGGCTACGGCTGTCCATATCCTCAACCGTTCTCCGACGACTTCAGTACCAAACATGACTCCCTTTGATGTGTATTTTGGCAGGAAACCTGATGTCTCCCATTTCCGTGTATTTGGGAGTGATGCATATGTTCACATTCCAAAGAAGCAACGGGGGAAGCTCGACCCAAAGTCCCAAAAGCTTGTCTTTGTGGGATATAACTCTCTTTCCAAGTGATACAGGTTGTATGATCCAGAGAGGAACGAGGTTGTTGTCAGCAAGGATGTGGTTTTTGATGAGCATGTTCCAGTTTCCACTATTGATGAGTCGCCACTTCTTGGAGATGCAGATGATTCTGATGATGATTCCCAGTCGATTGTTCCAACTGGACAGCCTCAGTCAGTTGAGGAGGTTGAGCCCGCAGCTAGAGATGAGCCCCCGTAGCAGCAAGAGGCTCCGCGTTCTGTTCGAGTACCCAGGTGATTGGTAGACACCCTTCGGGAGTCGGGTGTTACTACGGAGCTTCCCTCCAAATGGACCACAGAGGACGGACCTCGAAGATCGCATAGAGTTCGTGATAAAAGTCATTCAGCGGAGCTTTTATAGGTAAACTATGCTTTGATGTCTCATATCATGCAGGACAAAGAGCCCACTTCCATCACGGAAGCCCTTGCACAGGATACTTGGAGGAAAGCCATGCAGGTGGAATTGGATGCCATTGAGAAGAATAACATTTGGGAGTTGGTTCCGAGGCCGTCGAAACGGTTTGTCATTGGTGTCAAGTGGGTCTTTAAGACCAAGTATACGTCAAACGGGTCGGTGGACAAACACAAAGCCAGACTTGTGGCTAAGGGTTATGCTCAACGGCCTGGCATTGACTATGAGGATACCTTTGCACCGACAATGAGGATGACCATGATTCGGACAGTTCTTGCCCTTGCTTCTTCTCAACGGTGGCCCGTATTTCAGATGGATGTTAAATCTGTGTTCCTTAATGGTGACCTATAGGAGGAGGTGTATGTTGAGCAACCTCCAGGCTTTGAGGTTCCAGGATCAAAGGGGATGGTTTACAGGTTGCGGAAGGCCTTGCATGGTCTTAAGCAGGCTCCCAGGGCATGGAATCAGAAGATTGATTCCTTCTTTCTACGGACTGGATTTCAGAGATCGGTTGCAGAGCTTAATGCATAGATTAAGCTCTATGCATGCATTCATAATGCATAGAGATCTATGCATAGATTAAGCTCCTTTATGTGGATGACCTCATCACCGGCGGTCATATGGAGCACATTACAGTGACGAAGGCTGCCTTGTCAAAGGAGTTTGAGATGACCTTATTAGGCTTACTCCACTTCTTCTTGGGATTGGAGATCTGGCAGACCCAGAGGGGGTTCTCTGTCTCTCAGCAGCGGTATGTTCATGAGTTGCTTGAGGCCTTTGGGATGGAGAACTGCAAGCCTGTCATGTCACCGATGGACCCAAACACAAAACTTACAGTGAATGATCCTTGTGAGCCAGTTGATGCCTCTTTGTACCGGAAGCTAGTTGGTTCATTGATCTGGTTGCTCAACACCAGATTGGACTTGAGCTTTCCTGTGGGGCTGTTGAGCTCATTTATGCAGACGCCGTTGAAGTCTCATTGGGATGCAGGATTGCGGATCTTGCGGTATCTACAAGGTACGAAGGATCTTGGGCTCTTCTACACCAGTGGAGGTGAAACGAAGGAACGAGTTCGACTCCAAGGTTGGGGTGACTCAGATTAGCGAGGAGATCTACATCAGGCTACAGTTTTACCCTCGGCTCAGGAGCTATTTCATGGAGCAGCAAGAGGCAGCCAACTATTGCCTTGTCGTCGACAGAGGCAAAGTACTGGGCTGCTTGTGGTGCTACTTGCGAGGCTATGTGGCTGCAGAGGTTGCTTGGCGAGATTGGGGTTCCACAGAAGGAGCCCACGGTTATTCGCCAGCTCCCACTTGATGCCATGTTCCGCACAAACACATTGGAAGAAAACTCTCCTTCTTTGTCAGCCCGAAGAGTCTTTATCTGCAAGCCAGACTCTTTCTCCACCGTTGCCACTCCTTGAACCGAGAAAAAGCGTGGTCCTTCTAGGAAAGGAAACAAACCCATGTGAATCTGCTACAATCATCAACAAGCAGCATAAAATACAAAGAACCTCCCAAGAATGGGGTATGCATAGGACCACAAAAGTTAGTGTGTACCAACTCCAAAGGTTTCGAAGCCCGCCTGGAAGCCTGCTTCGGAAAAGATTCCCTGTGCTGCTTACCACGAATGCAAGAACTACAGCGTCCCTGCCTGCTGCCAACATTTGGCAAGCCAACCACCATCTGGTCCCGGAAAGCTCGCTGCAATGCATCCACATTCAAGTGGCCAAACCAAAAGTGAAACAAGTCACCAATCTGAGTGCCTTTAAGAGAGGAGAGTGCTGAGAGTTTGTAGATACCATTCTCCACTCCGCCTTCTCACACAACCTGGTCTGTTTCTCTGTCCCGTAGAGCAACATAATGCTCCTCAAACTCCACCCGAAAGCCAGTCTTGCAAACCTCATACACTCACAATAGATAAAAACCAAGTTTAGGGACGTAAAGAACACGAGAGGAATGCTTCCCCCCTCTGCCATCGAGAATGATCTCCATCCTGCCCTCACTATGAATCGGTATAGTGGAATTGTCGCCAATGAAAATGCGACCTGACTGCCGTTTAAGATCCCGTAAGAACTCACGAGAGGAGTCATGTGCTTGGAAGCACCAATATCAAGAATCCACTCCCGAGTATCCCTAGCGGTGAAGCCAATTGTCTCCTCGCTCTCGAAGAAGATGAAGCATCTTTATCAAAAATCTCCAAGTGCACAAAAGCTGGAGTCTTTGCAGCAGCTGAAGCTGAAGAATCAGCACTCTTCCCGGTATTCCGCTTGGGACACTCCCTCCAATAGTGGCCTTTCTCGTCACAATCATTACAGGTCCACTCGGCCTTCAGTTTCTCTCGATCTGAATCAAGCTTCTTCTCAAAAGACTTCTCCGATGAAGACTTCCCTTTTCCCTTGTTGTTGTTACGGCCTTTCAACCATTGGCCAGTCAAGGCCTGAGAACCTCCGCCCTGTGGAGGGTTCGTAAAACGCTCTTCTTGGTCCAAGACCATTGACAGAAGCTCCTCTCAAGTGATGGTGCTGAGCCTGCCCCCACTGGTGATCAAAGAGGAGTAAAATGCTGAGTACTGAGAGGGCAAATGGGACAACAATGTAATGGCCATGTCCTCTTAAGATATCTCTTTCCCTGCCTGAAGAGCCTCCTGTGGAAGAGCCTGCAACTTGTTGATGTGCTCCCGCATTGTCGACAACTTTGTAGGATTCATCACCCGCATCTGAACTTCCAAGGAGATCCTCTTCATGGGTGATACCCTGTTGCCAAATGCTGCCAAATCCCTCTTGCCAGCATCATATGCTTTATATGGTTGATCACCTGTGGTGTACAATTTAGGAAGATGAAAGAACGGACGCGTGCATTGACACAATCCCATAACTGTGCCTGAGCCTCCCGTTCCTTCCGTATAGAGGGTAACTCCCCGTCTTCCAAGTCCAACCGTGGAACACCAACTACAATGAAATCAGCCAAGTCATAAAACTCCAAAACGAACTCCATCATTACCTTCCATATGCCGTAATTGTTCCCTTCCAACTGTCGGTCCACCGGGAACGTGGGGAGTGTAGGGATCTTCACATGCTTCTCAGCCATCTCAAGCAAGTCTGCCATCTCAAGGGTTCACAAGGTCTTGTGAAGGAGGGTGCGTGGGAAAAAAGAAGAAGAAGAGGCTGCAAATAATATGCAAGGTGGCTGTCCAACGGTGATGGCCGCCTTCTACCCGATCTCCAAGTCCTGAACAGCCCAAGCAATCTCCAATCAGCACCTCAAATCAGCAAACCCTCAATGTCCCACTAAAGCTTCAAGCCACCCGGGGCTCTGATACCATGTCAAAATACACAGCGAAAATGAAGACAACTATTGTAAAGAGCAAAACACAGATGAGAGAGAGAGAGAGAAGCTATGTAACTCTGCTATATACACATAAGAAAATCCTGGAATCTACAATGGAGAGTGTGGGGGGCAAGGGGCCATTTTATATGGCCCTAGGCTGTTGGTCGCCCAGTCTAGAACAGGCTGACAGCAACCAGATGCTCACGACCAACAAAAGGAGTACTCACGACCAGAAACACCCTGGTCAGCCAGGTCCCAGCAGTCAGCCAGGTTTGCAGATCAGGTCGGGTAGCAAACAAGCCAGTCGGCCAGCAACAGAATCAGCCGACAGCCCTCCCACACCCAAAAAAATGGGAAAAATACATGGAGAGTGAGGAAAAATGGGGGAACACCAAAACTAGGCAGGCACACCCACAACAAAGACCCTGGTGTACTTTACAGACAGGAGATGACTTCTAACACCCTCATCTCATCTATCTCATAATTCAGCCATCAAGCATTCAAGCGTTTGAGCCTTCAGCACAAGGAGCATAAACGATTGACCATTCAGCCCATAGAGCTCAGTATTCCTTAGCGTTTTCAGCAAACGATTCATTCTCAGCCCAAGGAGCATCATCGTTGGAGCATTCAGCCTTCCCTCAGCAAAACGCAGCAGTCCATAGCATTCAGCCCTCCAGAAGACCTTGTGTTTTCTGCATAGAACCAGTTTTCAGCATTCGTATCATCATCGTTTTGCCACAGCACTTCAGTGAAGGTAACCCGCATGCATTCATTCATTTACAGCATCCTAGAACAGTCCCAAACAGTCCATATCTCAGCCTCAAATTCAGCCCGACTCTTGGTCTTCAAAGATCTTGTGTTTGGCTTATCTACAGTCCAAAGTCGATTTCTTCAAAGTAATAAAAGCAAATACTATTCCGGTAACGGGATAGGGGGCCCTTCAATGGGTAATTCGGGACCCAATCTGGTGTAGAGTTTCTATCTTTCTCTAAATCTCTTAAAGTTTGAAGTCATAAAAGTGGATTGCTAAACTTGCGAAACTTAGGATACAGAAGGCAGTGTGAGACTTGTGTGATGGGATCCTTAATTACAAATACTTTCGTTGCATGTTACATTGGTATCAGATTCAGCTTGTCCACACACACCGCATTCTAGAGTGAGGGCATCCTTGGATGGTCAAATTGCATTCCAGCACGACCACCGACTTCAGCATCATGCCTACAGAAGAGAGTACACATCAGCAGGAAGATGTCTCCCCCGAAAGAGACCTTGCTCTTCCACCTACTCTAGATACCATAGCTCTACTCCGAGCTCAGAACCAGATTCTTATGGAGCATCTCCAACTTTTGGAGGCAGCAGCAGCAAAACCCACACCCTCCAGTTATCCACGACTTCGTCATTCTCTTCTTCCAGATGGAACAGCAACGACGAGAGAATGAGGCTAGATGGCGGGAAGAAAAAGCAGATAGACGGGACACTGAGGAAGCCCAACACAGGATCGACGAAGACCAACGTCGGGCTAAACTCACCGCTCGGGAGCACCAACGAGAGCTCCATCGAGAGCGCACGTTAATCGAACACCAAAGGGAAAAGAAGGCCATACATTTGTGGTATCAGCACCTCTCTTCAGTTTCCCCATCCATAGGTGCCACCAGCCAGCATCCCGCAACATCGACTACCGACATCCGAACTCAACCAAACCTTAGTAAGTATGATGGTAAGTGTGATCATATAGCAGTTAATCAATTCATTCATCAATTTAATGCTCATTTTCCTTTAGCTAGGATTACAGACCCTCAGGATAGAGTCCACATAGCGGCTCTCCACCTTACGGGTGAGGCAGTCACTTGGTGGCAGCATTGGTCTAATCTTCACACCAACCAGACCACATGTGTCACAGCTTTTAGCCAGGATACATTTGTCCATGACCTAAAGTCCAGATTTCTCCCTCCCCAGTATTTGACCAACCTGACAGATGAGTTCTATAGACTAAGACAGAACGGATCACCCGTGCTTCAATTTTCCGGCAAGGTTATAACTTTAGCACAACAGTTAGGGTTATCTGAGCAAGCCAAGATGGATCAATTCATTCGTGGATTAGATCCTAACATCCGGTTCACAGTTCGTAACTTTGAACCCAGTACATATGACCGGGCTTTTACTCTGGCTCAAAATGAAGAAATGAGAATGAACAGAGGCAAGCCTAAACAACTGCAATCTAGTACCAAACCTTGTGAGGGCAAAAGGACGGAAGGACCACATATACGAGAGATCAAAGTAAAACCACACAGCATGAAATATGTGAGTGAATATATATAAAAAGGTGAGTGCAGATATGTACAAGAGCCCTCATATGAGAGGTGACTCTAAGCAAAAAGAAGACCAGTGCTGAAGTAGAGAAGGACGTTGGAGCCAAAGCACGGTCGATGACGAAGGCTCGCGTCGATGTGTGGCGGCAAAGCACTCCGAGGTGATAGTTTCAGCGGAAAAAGGTAACGTCGATGACGATGATGGTGGTGCACTCTCTGATGACACAGGTGCTGTGTACCTGAAGCAGAGAGGGCTGCCGTCCCGATGTGTAGCAGAGAGGGCTGCCGTCCCGATGTAGCAGAGAGGGCTACTATCCCAAGGGCTGTGCCAAAACGCACATGATATGCTGGATGTGAGCCCTGATGTATGCGCTGAAGAAGGCTGAGATAAACGCTGATATAAACCCTGACGTAAGCCGGATGTTAGCACAGATGTGGGCCGATGTGAAGCGCTGATGTGAGCTGCAGCAAAACGCAGATGTCTGCTGAAACAAAACGCTGATGTAAGCTGATATATAAATGCTGATATATGCTCTGATGTAGGCGCTGACATATGCTGAGGTGAAACGCAGATGTGAGCAGAAGAAGGCCTGATGTAAGCGCCAGAATACAGCCTGATGTTGGCTGATGTGAGCCCTGAAGTAGGCGGCCTGGACCAGCAGAGGAAAACGCAGATGAGAGCCTCTGCTTGTAGGTGGCCAGATGGTACCTGATATGGCGATGAAGTGGTACATAGATGATGAGGTATGGGCAATGCTATTTATAGTAAAGGGGGGTGCTGGTCGGTCACCATAAAGATGTAGGCCAGCAGCCAAGACAAAAACCCCAAAAATATAAAATATAAAATAACCATAAAATCCCTTTTTAGGGCTGGAAAAGTGCTATTTCTTCACACCCCCTCTCAGGCCAAAAAAGGGACCATGAGAGTGTTAGCAGTCATCTCCTGTCTGTATATTTACATCAGGGCCTCTGTTGTGGGTGTGCCCGCCCGATTTAGGTGTTTTCTCACTTTTCCCCACTCTCCATATTTTTCCCATTTTATTCTGGTGTGGGAGGCTGTCCTGTGGCTCTTGGATGACCCAGTTATGATGGCCGATTGCTTCTGCTTCTCAACGACTCACTCTGAGCGCTGGCCGACTGGAGATAGTGCAGGTCAGGTGTCATCAGAGGGCTGTCGGCTGCCTTTTATGCTGTTCATAGGGGCCATATAAAATGGCCCCTTGGCCCCCCACTCATTGTATTCAATTTTTCGAGATTCCTAGTGTATATAGTAGAGTTACACGCCTCTCTCTCTCCCTCTCTATTGCTGTATTCTTCTACAGTGCACTTGCTCTTGAGTATTCAGATTTTGTCTTCATCTCCGCAGCATATTCTGACATGGTATCAGAGCTCTAGGCTCTTGATAAATCTTGGGAAATATGTGAGCAAGAGGGGGTCTATTTTGTTGCTGATTGGTGGACTGTTTTGGACCGTTCGGGAAGAGAAGCAAGAGGAAGGCGGGCTGATTTGCTGGACAGTCACTTGCAGGTTTAAGTTCTTTTTTCCCACCCACCCACTCTTTTCAGTTACACTCCCGCAATGGCAGATTTACTTGAGATGGCTGAGAAGCATGTGAGGAGACTTTGCTCCATTGCTGCTCTCTTGTGGAAATGACTTCCTTTGTTGCTTCCCATCATACAAGCTTCACATGGTTCCTGCAATTCTTCAAATGCAGATAAATTTTCCACCTTCCCCATTTTCTGCATCTCCTTCAGCACATCAAATACGATGTGACCAAATTGCTCATGCCAAAGTTTACTTGTGCCCTTGTTTGCAATAGCTGTAAGATCATTTAGCTCATACAAATTGTTATTCCTCACCGCTTTGCCAACTGTCTTTCCGTTAGCATCTAGAAACTTTGCTACTATTTTCTCGAAGCATACTTCAAGGCCACGATCTGTTATTGCAACAAACTAAGAGCAGGTTTCTCTTTATTTGAGGCACGTAGAGCAAATCAGACATCTTGGACGGGAACAACTACGGCATATGGAAGGTAATGATGGAATCTATTTTGGAGTCTTACGACCTTGCTGATTTCATTGTTGTTGGGGTTCCACGGCCGGAGTTAAGAGGAAGGGGAGTTACCCTAGATTCGGAAGGAACGCGAGGCACAGGCACAGTTGTGGGATCGTGTCAATGCCAAGGTCCGTTCTTTCATTTTCCTCAACTACACACCGTAGGTAATCAATCATATCAAGCATATGACGCTGGTAGCATTTGGCTTCTCTCTATAACAGGGTATCGCCCATGAAGAGGATCTCCTTGGAAGTACAGATGCGGGTGATGAATCCTGCAAAGTCGTCGACGATGCAGGAGCACATCAACAAGCGTCACACTCTTCAGCAAGAAGTTCTCCAGGCTGGGAAAGAGATATCATCGGAGGATATGGCCATCGCGTTGCTGTCGCATTTGCCCTCTCAGTACTCAGCATTTTACTCTTCTTTGATTACCAATGGCAAGCTCAGCACCATCACATGGGAGGGGCTTGTGCCCATGGTCTTGGACCAGGAGGAAAGATTCACGAACCCTCCACAAGGCGAGGTTCGGAGGCCTTAACTGGCCAATGGTCAAAAGGCCGTAACAACAAGGGCAAAGGGAAGGCTCATCGGAGAAGTCTTCTGAGAAGATGTTCGACGCAAACCGCGAGAAACTGAAGGCAGAGAGGACTTGTAAGGATTGTGGCGAGAAAGGCCACTATTGGAGGCAGTGTCCCAAGCGGAGCACCGAGAAGGGTGCCGAATCCTCAGCAGCAACCGTGAAGACTCCAGCTTTTGTGCACATGGAGGTTATGGACACCTCATGAAGGGAGGTGGTTGGAGGACTCTCCGCTCTACGAATACTCGGAAGTGGATTCTAGACAGTGGTGCTTCCAGGCACATGACTCCTTCCCGTTCAGATTTACAGGATCTCTGCAGGTATTCTGGTCACATTCTTACAGGGGATACATCCACTATCCCAGTTCATAGTGAGGGCAAGTTGGAGATAGTTCCCGATGGCAGAGGGGGAAGCATTCCTCCCAGGTGTTGTATGTTCCATCACTTGGTTTTCATCTGTTGTCAATGCATCAGGTTTGCAAGACTGGCATACGGGTGGAGTTTGATGAGCATTTTGTTGCTCTCCGGGACAAAGCAACAAGCCAGGTAGTTTGGGAAGGTGGAGTGGAGAATGGAGTTTACAAACTTTCAGCACTCTCTCTCCCATGCCCTCAATTTTGTGATGAGTGGCAGTCTGGTAATGGCCACTTGAATGTGGATACGCTGCAGGTGCGGGCTTTCCGGGACCAGATGGTGGATATCACCAGTTGATGGCAGCAGTTGGCAGGAACTTTCCAGTACAGATGTTGGTAGTTCTTGTGTTCGTCAGTCACAGGAAACTTTACAGGTTACCTATGCTCTGATGTCTCGTAGTATTCAGGACAAAGAATCTCCTGTAGATGAGGAAGTTCTTTCTTTCCACGGGGACCTATCGGAAGGCCAAGCAGCTGGCAGTTGATTACTTTGCAGGTGGAGATGGATGTTGCACATTCTCCAGGCTTTGTGGTTCCGGATTCAGGGGGGGTTGGTTACAGGTTTCCGAAGGCCTTGAGTGGACTTCAGCACGTTTCCAGGACTTAGCATCCCACCGTAACAGTTGTTGATCCTTGTGAGCAGTATGATGCCTCCTTAACAGGGAAGCAGAATGGTTCATTGATTTGGTTGATGCATACCTGATTGGACGGGAGCTTCCTAATGAGGCTCTTGAGCTCATGTTTGCAGGGGACTCTTTGGGAGGCAGGATTGCGTATCTTGTGGTTTCTGCAGCATGCGAAGAATCTTGGACTCTTTTACACAGGAGGGGGATTGATGGATGGAGTCAGACTCCACGGATGGAGTGACTCAGATTGGGGAGGAGAGCTAGACACGAAGACCTTGACAGTAGGCTACAGTTTTTCCCTTGGCTCAAGAGCAATTTTATGGAGTAGTAAGAGGCAGCCATCTATTGCCTTGTCGTCGACAGAGGCAGAGTACCGGGCTACTTGTGCTGCTGATTACGAGGTGGTAAGGTTGCAGAGGTTACTTGGCAGGATTGGGTTTCTACTAGAGGAACCCTGTCACGTGCATCCCGCACTTGGATGCCACGTAGACATATCTGTACAGAAGGTGCAAGACCTGGGATGGTAAACTAGTCCCATGTGAGCCCAGTCCGAGACGAGTCAGCCAGGGATCCATCCCAGTCATCCGAGGTCAGGTGTGCATTGTCCTGCACATGAGTCCAAGGCCAGGTGTGCACTGTCCTGCACATGAAACAGTGCCAGTCCGCGCTGTGAGTCTCCCTCTGGAATGATGTCAGTGATTCTGTGTATCTGGTATGGTACTGGATGCCAGATCATTGTGTAGGTAGTTAGGGTTTGCTTTTAGGAAAAGGGGCCAGCCCATAGGGCTACCCCGAGTCTTTGTGTGGGCATGGGGATAGTGTAAAACCACCCCCATGAGGGCCAGGAAGGCCCTAGCTGAACCCACCAGCCATGGAGGGCTGTAGGACAGCCCTAGGGGCAGGCTAGGGGAAGCATACAGGTTGTACAACCTATTTATGAGTGTAAGGGCAAGTATGGGGCAGCCCATACAGGCTGCCATGCTCCAAACAGTATTCAAACAGTGCCCAGCTTCCTATACAGTAGGTGCCTAGTGCCCAGCCATCAGGGAAAAGATGCGCAGCTTTTATTTGATTTATTTCAGCATTTATTGCTGTTTATTCTAATCGTGGGCAGAAAGAGATAGCCGACTGGGATAATAAGCTGGCCGACTGCCTTTTAGTGGCATTATAAATAGTTGAGCCCACATTCCATTGTGTTATCTCATAATTCACCAAGTGCTCAAGGAACCAAAGGGCCAGGACAGCCAAGGGCTTGCTATAGCAAAGGGCTGAAGGACTGCAGGTCAAGGGCAGAGTTATCTCAGCCAAGAAAGGTCAAGTTTTCCTGTATTTTCTTTTCAGATTTACATCATTCTAATAAATCAAATACACCATTCGTGGTGGAGGCCCTAGAGAGGGTGTTCGGGACCCAATATTGTGTCCTCTCCTCTCTCCCTCCCCCCCTCTATTTTTTGCACATCTTCCTTCAGTTTTGTGCGTTAATTCTGTCGTGAAAAGTGTGCTGATTTCTGAGCATTGAAGTTACCGATCTCCCCCGAAGCTCCGCTCGTTTACAGTGGTATCAGAGCCTACTTCAAGTGCAAAGATTCAGCAAAGAAACCAGAATTTTTTCTCGCTCGTGTGGTTGTTTTTCAGACGCCAGTGGACTACCCCTTTCGGAGTGACTCCTGTCCCTCGAAGGACGCTTGGTTTTTAGCCTCCAGACGTCTCCCACACACACAGTGGATGGTCAGATTGCGCTCCGGAAAGGAAGTGCATTTTCCTGCCATGGCGAGCTTCGACGATGAGAGAGACCAAGAACCTTCAGACCAAAGTGCACCGGACAGCCCAACTAGGACACCAGGCTTGAGTGTTACAGATATGTTCTAACAGATGATGCAAGCAATCGCACACCAGACAACCAAGTTGGAAGAGCAAAAGGCGCAGATTTTGGCTCTGAAAGAGCATACTTGTTCTCTAGCGTCGCGTTTTCCATCTTCTCCCTCTCCTTCCGTATCCCAGATTCCAGATCCTCGACACAGGGACCCTCTCACGGGGTCACGACCGCAACAGAGCTCTTTGCTTGAGTTGCAGATGCGTGCATTGGAGATCCGACAATGTGAAGACGAAGCCATGCGACGCGTGGAACATGAGCGTTACCAAGCAGCTTTGGACGCCAGATTGACACCGGCGGCACCCTCGAATCATTTTCCCGAGAAAATGAACTTCACTAAGTATAATGGTAAACTCGACCCCACAACTCTCTATTCATGGTTGCATCAGTTTGAAGCTTACTTTGCCGCAGTTAGAAAGACAGATACTGACAGAGTGATCTTAGCTAGTTGGTACTTGGAAGGTGAGGCCATTCCTTGGTGGACTTAGTGAGCTCATGCCCACACCAGATTAGGTATGGCAACTTATGTGTGGGACGAGTTTGTCCACGACCCTAAGCAGCGGTTTCTACCGCCCCACTACCTTGAGCGACTCGAAGATGAGTTCAGGGGAGCTCGTCACAACGCGCAACCAGTCCTTCAGTTTGCCAATAGAATTTCGATTTTATGTTTGCAATTAGGCTTATCTGATTCGGACAAGGAAGGGCAATTTTTGTATGGCCTTGACACGCAAATCCAGTGGGAGGTGCGTATGTTTAGGCCAGCTACCTTTAAAGACGCACTCTCGCTTGCGCAGAGTGCAGAAATGAAGCATAATGGTGGCAAGCCCAAGACTTCCCAGCCGGCTACTCCCAAAGCTCCCGCCTCAGGGGGGAAAAAGCCAAAACCAGACAGGGTCTTTCCCAGGACAGAGCACGAGAGCCTCTGGCTACAAGAACTCGAACAATGCGTCTAAGCTTACTCCAGACCAAAAAGCCGAGGCAGGCAAGACAGGTGGCAAGTTGAGTGCCAAGGAGCTATCTCAGTACAAGGAGGAGGGTAGATGTTTCTTTTGTCATACAAAAGGACATACTTCTCGGGAGTGTCCTAAGAAGACTCCAAAGACTACCACCGCTGCCTCCATAGCTTCCGTGGTGAGCCCAGCTCCCACATAGACCCCAATGGCTGCCCCGAGTTCTTCAAATCTTGGTGCTTCAGTTGGAGCAATTACTACCAGGAACTCGAAGATAAGCAGAAGGGCGCCCATTACCAGGAGTATGAGCGCAACGAATTGCTCAAGTCCTTTGGCTACATAGGTGGCCAAAGAGTCGTCGTCTTGTTTGACAACGGCAACATGGTCACAGAACAGGCCGCTAGGCATGCCCGTTTTGTCCTGACTTCGGTGGACAAACAGGTTGAGGGTTTTAGCACAAGCATGACAACGAGCGTGAAGTATGAAGCTCTAGGTGCTAAATTAGTAATTAAGGACATAGAATTTGTGCGTGATTTTATGGTTGCCCCTCTTGTAGGAGGGGCAGACATACTTTTGGGTATTCAGTGGTTTCACGAGTTTCTTCCTAATGTCAAGTGGGACAAGCACACGTTCCAGATCAATCGGAATGTGTCAAGCGCCCCAGTGACCATGAAGTGTGAGCCAGGAATTCCGAACTTTCCGCTCATAAGCCACTTGCAGGCTAAGCGAGCAGTCAGGAAAGGCGCAGATATACATCCAAACAGCCCAACCGGTGGCCAATGCTTCCGATAAGTACTCGACTCTCCATGAAAAGTTCCAGAAGATTTTTCTTCGAGACAGTCTCCCTCCCCAGCTTTCCTCGTCCAGACCGGAGGACCATAAGATTGACCTTCTCCCAGGCTCGGAACCCCCGAGCAAGTTTCCGTATCGCCTTTCCAAGGCTATGGAATCGCAGTTGGACCGCCAACTCCAAGAATTGGCTTTATCCGCCCCAGTGTGTCACCATTTGCAACACCGCTCTTATTTGTCAAGAAGAAAGATAGGTCTTCCCGTTTGTGTGTCGATTATCGTGCACTCAATAAGCTGACTATCAAGAGTAGATTCCCGATGCCTCAAATAGATTATATTATCAAGAGGCTGAATGGAGCAAAGGTGTTCTCGAAACTTGATTTAAACAGTGGGTACCACCAGGTGAGGATTGTGGAGGGGGACATCCCCAAGACAACCTTCTGTACGGAACGGGCCCACTATGAATTTGTGGTCATGCCATTTGGCTTGACGAACGCCCTAGCTACATTTGACCGCATGATGATGCGTGTTTTCCGGGACTTGATTGGAAAGTGTGTGTTCATATTTTTGGACGACATACTAGTATTTTCAGCTACGGTTGAGCAGCATGACATTGATGCGGAGAAAATCCTTACGTTGCTGGAAAGCAACGAGCTCTACATCAATGAAAAGAAGTCGGAATTTTATATGTTCCATGTGCATTACTTCGGATACATACTTAGTGCCGAAGGCATTCGACTTGATCCGGCTAAAGTGGCCGAGATTGTCAATTGGAAAATACCTCAAACAACATATGACATCAAATCCTTTGTGGGTATATGCCAGGCATACTCCACCCACATAGACAAGTTTTCTGACCTCTCGGCGGATCTCACCGATCTGCTAAAGGGTGTGAAGACAAGAAGGCAACGGATTCGAATGACTCTACGAGCGTTGAAGGCATTCAAGAACCTCAAGGTGGCTTTATCAGAAGCGCCTTGTTTAGCACTTGCCTCGTCGGACAAGCCATTTCAGGTGATCACCGATGCGAGTAACATCGCAATTGGAGGTGTGTGACAACAAAATGGTCATCCAGTAGCTTACATGTCTCGTAAGTTACTGCCCGCAGAGAAAGATTACTCAGTCTACGATCTGTTTACATATGTACTAACGCTGTGATATTTGTCAAAAGGTGAAAGCTCCTCATGGAAAGAAGATAGGGTTGTTACAGCCCTTGCCAATTCCTGAGGGTCCTTTCCAAGATATTGCAATGGACTTTGTCACGAATCTGCCTCCCAGTCCGAGTAAGCGTAATACGCAGTGCTTAACTATAGTTGATAGATTTAGCAAATTTGTTATGCTTATTCCTTGCAGGGCCAATGTGACCACCGAGGATGTTGCCCAGTTGTTCATTCGGCATTGGTACCCAATTGGCGGGATTCCTAGGACCATAGTGTCAGACCGAGATACCAAGTTTACCAGTCATTTTTGGAGGGCATTGTTTGATAACTTTGATACTACATTGATTTTTTCCACTGCATTCCACCCACAGATGGACGGCCAGACAGAGATATACAACCAGTTGGCCTTTGATGTGCTAAAGTGTTATGTCCACGATCAGCAAGGTAAGTGGGAATCATATTTGCCTTTAGTTCAAGCTGTTTTGAATGATTCTTTTTCTTCAGCTATTGGCAGGACTCCATATGAGACAGCGTTTGGAAGACCTTTCCAGTCGTTGTTAACCAGGACCTCATCTTCGGTACCTGAAGCGAACAGAGTGACGGAGTCTTACCAGGAGCTTTTAGAGTCAGTAAAAGACAGATTGGCTAAAGCGCACGAGGCCTCGGACCTTTTCCCATCCAGAAAAACATTAATGAGGTTTCCATGCAGTTAAAGCTGCCTCCGAGTTGGACTATGCACGATGTGTTTCGCGTCAGTTGGTTAAAGCCATATGCAGGTCCGATCCCTTCAGAAGTTAAAGACGAGGCGGAACCAGATATTGTTGATGAAGCAGAAGTTATGGTTCCAGAACAGATTCTTCTGCACCGTTTCAAGCATGGCTCAGGCCGAAGACACAGACAATTCCTCACGAAGTTTCAGGACCGAGGGACCCACGAAGCAGTGTGGCTTGACAAAGAGTTTTTCGAGGACTATCCGGCGTTATTGACGGATTATTTGGAGGATATGCAGCTTCCGTCAAGTTAAACAGAAGGGGATGTCACGTGCATCCCGCACTTGGATTCCACGTAGACATATCTGTACAGAAGGTGCAGGACCTGGGATGGTAAACTGGTCCCATGTGAGCCCAGTCCCGGACGAGTCAACCAAGGTTCCGTCCTAGTTGTCTGAGGTCAGGTGTGCATCGTCCTGCACATGAGTCCAAGGTCACGTGTGCATCGTCCTGCACATGAAACAGTGCCAGTTTGCGCTGTGAGTCTCCCTCTGGAATGATGTCAGTGATTATGTGTATCTGGTATGGTACTGGATGCCAAATCATAGTGTAGATAGTTAGGGTTTGCATATAGGAAAGGGGCCAGCCCATAGGGCTACCCCAAGTACTTGTGTGGGCATGGGGACAGTGTAAAACCACCCCCATAAGGGCCAGGAAGGTCTTGGCTGTACCCACCAGCCATGGGTAGGCCATGGAGCGCTGTAGGACAGCCCTAGGGGCTTGCTAGGGGCAACCGACAGGTCAACCAGCCTTTTGATGGCTGCAGGGCAAGTATGGGGCAGCCCATACATGCTGCCCAACATTCAAGACAGCCAGTATTCAGTGCCCAGGCCTCTAGAAATCCATGCACCTAATGCCCAGCCAAGAAGGGAAGTGTCATGTGCATGAAAGATGCCATGGACATTCTCAGGTGCTGGTCCGGAAGAGGCAGCCAGATAAAGAGTATGAACCATATAAGACCAGGATGATGGAGCACAGAGCACTTTTGGCAGTATGGACTTGGAGATAGGTAGAAGGATGCCCTGTCAGTTGCGTTGGATTCAAGGCAGGACAGTCGGCTGCAGATTGTTGTCGGCTGTACCTGATCTGAGGCGGCGGCTGCACTTCAGTAGGCGGCTGCACTTTAGATGGCTGTCGGCTGCAGGCGCATGATGGCACAAGAAGAAGCCCAGTCGGGTTGGGCATTTAATGAATTGTTGACTGGCCGACCAGCAGTCGGCCAGTTTCCCAAGTCTTGTGGAAGGCCTATAAATAGGCACAAAGGTTCCTCATTCTAGGCATTCAACTCTCTAGGAGTTGGGTCCTTAGGGTCCAAGTAGGGACCAGATTTTGGTGTTTATCACCCTTTTTATGAAGACAACCTAGAGCGGTAGAAGAGTACCTTTTTGTACTATATTAATATACTGAATTTCCAGCACATCTCTCTCTCTCTACTCTCTCTCCATATCTGCGTTTTGCATCAGATTGTTTCCAGGAGTGTTTTGGGCTGAAAGAAGACCCCCAGAGCTTCCGCATGTAACAGGAAGCATGCGCAGATTTTATGTAGCATTTAATGCTGTTTATTCAGTCGTGGGCTGAATTTATGCCAGCCAACTGGACTTGAACTGGCCGACTGCCTTTTCTGGGTAGTATAAATACCAAGGCCCCAAGTCCATTCCTTCATCTCATAATTCACCAAGAGCTAAAGCTGATCAAATGGCCAGGACAGCCAAGGATAAGCTAACGCAAAATGGGTGAAGGACTGCAGGTCAAGGGCAGAGTTATCTCAGCCAAGAAAGGTCAAGTTTTCTGTATTTTCTTTTCAGATTTGCATCATTCTAATAAAGCAAATACACCATTCGTGGTGGGGGCCCTACAAAGGATATTCAGGACCCAATACAATGTCTGCTTCTCCCTCTCTCTCTCTCTCTATTTTTCTGCACATCTACATTCAGTTTTGTGCGTTAATTCCGTCGCGACGAGTGTGCTGATTTATGAGCATTGAAGTTACCGATCTCCCCCGAAGCTTCCGCATGTTACACTTCAAGAAATAACAAACCGTAGAGCTACCCTTGCAAGGTAACTGCCCTCATCGACGAATCTTGAGCAAAGAGATCCTCTAATTTAGATCATACCTGATGAGCACTGGTGGGAGTTTGCACGGCCGGTGAGACCTCCTATGTGATGGTCCACACAAGCACAGAATGTGCCTTCAAGTCCCGATTCTTCCAGTCTTGTAATTCCGCAACAAATTCATCCTCCTGATCCTGAGTCCACCTCCTAGAGTTTTGAGGACGCTCGAGCTACCTTTGAATGCCTTGAACAATATTGTTGGGTTTAACGCTGTGTATGCACCCAGAGGAGTGCTAGTGATCATCAGTAGATTACTGGGGCACTTTTTACTTCAGTTAGTGGAGGTTTTTTCCCCCAGTTTAGCCTAGTTTCACTTATATTCAGTTTATAGGTGTTTTGGTCCACCCGGCACATTTTATGGCCGGACATGTGAACACTTATCTTTAGGGTCACTATTATGTGGCTATTGTACTTCACTTTTGATCATTAAGGATATACTGAAGTCGTGTTCTCTCTCTCTGTTGGTTTCCACGCCTGCTTGAAGCTTCTGTAAACCCTAACCCTAACACTTCATTGCCTTCATTTGGTATCAGAGCCTTGAAGGCTTGTCTTGCCCTGCCCGTACACTACCAGGTTACTATTGCTGCTGCCCGTACAACTCCGTACGTTTTTGTTGCTGCCCGTACACCTGTGCGCCACCTGCAAATCGTACAGCTGCCGACTGCACTTGTTCGCCTGCAGCCTGCCGTAACTGTTCGCAGCTGTCAGCATCTGTACCTGGTCGCCTCAACGCTGGACGTCTTGCTCTTGTCAACGCTGGTTGCTGTCGACTGTACTCAGTCGACTGCTGCAACCCGTATACAGTACCTGGTCGCCTCAACGCTGCAGCACACTACTGTACCTGTCAGCCTGTTTACAGTACCTCAACACTGTGCAGCTTCCGTACCTGTCAGAGCCGACCACAGTACCTGCACAGTACCTGCACAGAATCTGCCTGCAGTCGCCATCAGTACTGTGTAGTACAAGTCGACTGTACCTGCACAGGGACTGCACCTGCAAAAGTACCACAAGCTACTCAGACAATCTGTGGTAAGCATTAAAAATTCAGTTTTTGGGCAATATTATTTTCTCTGTGAAAATATACAGGCACAACAGGCAGACTTTCTAGCAAAGAAGTCTACAGGTTTTTTGCACAGTTTTGCGTGCAGCAAATTTGGGCATTTTTGGGGCATTTTGGCATTGTGTACGCCATTTGCTGCTCTACTCAGTCATTGGTGCTTTGAGCTGCACATTCAGAGGATTGAGAGTGCAGGCATATTTGGGTGAACTGTATTCAGTGGAGTACAGTTATTTTCAGGGTTTTTGCTATTGGGTTTTTTGATAAACAGGTACAACATTGTGTGTAGGCATAATGGCAAATCAACAGCAAAGTGATGTATTCACGTATTTGTCTAAGGAAGACAAATTGGATGGCACGAACTACTCCTTGTGGAGTTTTATGCTGAAAAATGTGCTTGTGGCAAAAGGTCTTTGGGATTTTGTTAGTGGTGATGAACCACGTCCAGGTCCATTGGCTCCAGAGACTCCTCCCCAAGGGGGTGCTCGTGGACGAGGACAACAGGTACAGGCTCCAGGGCAGCCATTGCCTGTTCAAAGAACAAATGCTCAAAAGACATGGGATGCCAGGGATGCACAAGCTTTGTCACTCATTGCATTGTCAGTACAGAGGTCCATTATACCTCATATTCGTTCAGCTGGCTCTTCACAGAATGCATGGGTGACTTTGGAGCAGATGTATGCTGCTCATAATGAGGCTAGGATCTCATTTTTGAAAAGAGAGCTGGAAAATCAGAAAATGAATGAAGGAGATGATATGTCTAGCCACTTAAACAAGCTGCAGGATTTGAGAGAGCAACTCATCAATGTGGATGAGATTATTCCTGAGACACAGCTTGTGTCCACCATCTTGCACTCTTTGCCAAGATCTTACTTGGCTTTTCATACCTCTTTGAACCTCAGCATGAGGAATGCTGTTGAACCCCTCAAGTATCAGGAACTTGTTGCTCTCTTGCTACAAGAGGAGCAAATGAGGAAGAATATGAATATGAACACAAATGCTGAACAAGCATTTACTACAGGTCAAAAGGGGAAAGGAAAAACTCAGCCAAAGAGTTCAAATCAAAATTCAGGTGATGGTGGTTCTTCACAGGATACCAAGAAAGGTGATGGACAGCCCAAGAAGAAGGGCAAATGTCATTACTGTAAGAAGCCAGGTCACTACATCACGGAATGTAGGAAGAGGATTGCCACAGAGAAGGCAAAGGAAGCTGGGATGTCTGTTAATGATGCTTCTAAAGCTCCTCCAGAGACTGCTTCTTTTGTTGAGGACAGGGATTACTGTTTTTATACATGCAGCTATGATGCCTCTTGGTCTTCACAGGCACTCAGTATGACAGAGCATGCATGTACTTGGTATTTTGATAGTGGTGCCTCAAAGCATATCACATCTCGCAGGGATTTGTTTAGTCATGTTGGCCCTGCCCCTGTTGGCAAAACTGTTCAGTGTGCCAACAATGCTTCATATCCGGTTCGAGGCATTGGGGAGATTCAGCTTACAGCCATTGATGGCTCCATTCTCCGCCTTACAGATGCCTTATATGTACCCGGGATAAAGAAGAATTTGTTGTCCATTTCTTCTTTAGCACATTGTGGTATGCAAGTCCACTTTGATGATGATAAATGCATGGTCAGAGACAAAGCTAATGCCTTGACCTTGATGCTTACTGGTACATTATGTCATGGACTTTATCAGTTGGATGCATTTCAGCCAGTGGATCAGTCTGCTTATCATGCATTCACTCTTACTCCAGCTATGGTTGATGCGGAGTTATGGCATGCTCGCATGGGGCATGTAAATTTTGGTAGTCTTATGCTTATGCAGCGACATAACATGTTTACAGATCTACCTCTCATGGAGAAGCCTCCAGATCACATTTGTGAAGGATGTATTTTGGGAAAAATGCACAGGTTTTCCTTCCCACGTGATCAGGCTCTAAGAGCAACTGCAAAGTTGCAACTTATACACAGTGATCTTTGTGGTCCCATGCAAACGAAGTCATTAGGTGGTTGCTTCTATTTTGCAACATTTATTGATGACTTCTCTCGTATATGCTGGGTCTATCCTTTGACACAGAAATCACAAGTATATGATGCATTTTTGGCCTTTGTAGCACTTGCTGAGACAGAGTCAGGATGCAAGGTCAAGACTCTCCGTTCTGACCGAGGGGGGGAATATATGTCACATATGCTGAATTCCTTTCTTGGGAGTAGAGGTATAAAACATCAGTATACTACTCCTTACACTCCACAGCAGAATGGGGTTGCAGAAAGGAAAAATCGGTCACTCATGGAGGTGGCCAGATGTATGCTAAAGGCAAAAAGGCTACCACATATCTTTTGGGTGGAAGCAGTCATGTGTGCTTGTCATATTTTGAATCGATGTCCCACAAAGGCATTGGTTTCTATTACTCCTTTTGAGGCTTGGCATGGCCGCAAGCCTTTTGTATCGCATTTTCGTATCTTTGGGTGTCTTGCATATGCACACATACCCAAAGAGTTGAGGAGGAAGCTGGATGATAAAGCCACAAAATGCATTTTTGTTGGGTATAGCCGTGAGAGCAAGGGCTACAGGTTATATGACCCACTATCCAGGAAGATATTCACTAGTCGGGATGTGATTTTTGATGAAAAATCAGAAATATCCATGGCTGGTTATGAGGCAAATCAGGCTGAAAATGATGTGTTTGAAGGTCTACTACCTATGGAATTTCATTCCACAGTTGGTGATCCAACTAATGAGGGTACAGGACAGCCAGCAAATGATGTAGGTGGTGCAGAAATTCAGCAGCAAAATGAGCCAGAAGCTGAACCAAATATGGGGCAGCAGGCACCACAGGTCAGACACATACCTAGATGGTATTTGAGGACATTACAGGACAGCCATTTAGAGGGTCCTCTTGCTGGTCGTACTCGTAGGGAGACAAGGACCAATGAGCATGCACACATCATGGATTTGAATCTGGTTATGGCAGCCAGTTTACAGGATGATGATGAGCCTGATTCATTTGTGGATGCACGAGATAATGTGCATTGGAACAAAGCCATGCAGGATGAGCTTGATTCTATTAAAAGGAATCAAACATGGGATTTGGTTGATCTGCCCAAAGGCAAGAAAGCAATTGGTACTAAATGGGTCTATAAGTTGAAAAGACATGCAGATGGATCCATTGACAGGTACAAAGCCCGTCTAGTTGCAAAGGGCTATGCACAGAAGAAGGGCATTGATTATGAGGAGACATTTGCTCCTACATCCCGTATGTCGACACTTAGGTGTGTCATTGCATTGGCTGCACATCGTGGTTGGGTTGTTCACCAGTTGGACATAAAGACTGCATTCCTACATGGGGACCTCGAGGAGGAAGTTTATGTATTTCAGCCCATGGGATTTGCAGAACATGGTCATGAGGGGAAAGTTTGCAGGCTGAAAAAGGCCTTGTATGGTTTGAAACAAGCTCCACGAGCTTGGTATGCAAAAATAGATGCTTTTCTACTCACTCAGGGATTTGTGAACAGTCCATCAGAAGCCACTCTGTATGTAAAGAAAGAAGAGACAGATCTGCTGGTCATCAGTCTTTATGTGGATGATCTCTTGCTCATGGGATCAAATGATGACAAAATTGCAGCTTTTAAGGAGATACTGCAACAGACATTCGACATGTCTGACTTGGGGCTTGTACATTACTATTTGGGCATACAGTTTGTGCAGGATAACAGAGGCATTGGGTTGTTGCAATCACGTTATGTTGCTAAACTTCTGGAGAAGTTTAAATTTCAGGATTGCAAGCCTATTAGTACTCCTATGGAGCCTGGGATGAAACTGTCACTACAAGATGACAGTGTTTCCTTTGATGCCACTACATATGCTCAGGCTGTTGGGTGCCTTATTTACTTATGTAATACAAGGCCAGATATTCAGTATGCAGTCTCTCAGTTGAGCAGATTTATGCACAGCCCGCGGTTGTCACATTGGCAAGCTGTGAAGCGTGTATTCCGTTATTTGCAGGGTACCTTGTCTCTTGGATTGCTTTATCCTGAGGGGGGTGACATGCAGTTATACGCTTACAGTGATTCAGATTGGGCTGGTGATTTTGATACCAGACATTCCACTAGTGGAAATTGTTTCTTTCTTGGCTCTTCATGCATTTCTTGGCTAAGCAAGAAACAGACCACAGTGGCCACTTCGTCTTGTGAGGCAGAGTACAGAGCAGCCTACACTACTACTGTTGAGTGTGTTTGGCTGCGTCGTCTCATGACTGATATGGATATTTCAGTGGAGGAGCCTACACCTATCTATACTGATAGTCAGAGTGCCATTGCTGTGGCCAGGAATCCTGTGTTTCATGCTCGCACGAAACACATTGAGATTCACTATCATTTTGTTCGGGAGAGACTCCAGGCAGGAGATATCAGTCTGATCTACTGTCCTACAGATCAGAATGTGGCAGACATCTTCACCAAGGCATTACCACGTCCGAAATTTGAAGCATTCCGCAGTGCTTTGAATTTGTTTCCTTTTGGTGGATGATGTACAGTGATCACATATCACTCCAGGGGGGTTTGTTGGGTTTTACGCTGTGTATGCACCCAGAGGAGTGCTAGTGATCATCAGTAGATTACTGGGGCACTTTTTACTTCAGTTAGTGGAGGTTTTTTCCCCCAGCTTAGCCTAGTTTCACTTATATTCAGTTTATAGGTGTTTTGGTTCACCCGGCACATTTTATGGCCGGACATGTGAACACTTATCTTTAGGGTCACTATTATGTGGCTATTGTACTTCACTTTTGATCATTAAGGATATACTGAAGTCGTGTTCTCTCTCTCTCTTGGTTTCCACGCCTGCTTGAAGCTTCTGTAAACCCTAACCCTAACACTTCATTGCCTTCAAATATTCCACGGCCACAAACCCTTGTGGATGAACCAGATCCGCATCTGAAGCTTCCAATGGACATAGTTGGGTCCTTTCAACTTGTTATCCTTGTTCGTACAGGTCCTAGCCGAAAGAGGGCTAGAGTAGATGATGGACAGTCTCATGTGAAGGATATTTCATGTGGTAGTGTAGGACAACACCATCAGGCCACTCTATGCGGTACATTGAACCAATCCTCGTGGGTGAAGGAGAGGCAGTGGAAGGCAGAGATAGAGATAGAGCACTCTCATTGAGTGCAATATCTCTTTCAATGTCCTTCGCATAGATCAGTGGAAGGGAATGATTAAAGCCGTCTCCAATGTAGGTCCATGTGAGAACTGGAATGGATTAGACTACCAAAAGATGCGGACAACCATGCTAGAGAATGAGAAACAACGCATAGAGAATGCATTAGAGCCAATAAGATCATCTTGGAAGAAGCATGTTGTAGTATCATTTCAGATGGATGGAGTGATGTGCGGAGGAGAGATATCATCAACATCCTTGTTGCATGGACACATATTTCTTGTGTGCGGTGGATGCAGGCAAGGCAGGGGAGAGGATCACGGCAGCATTCATCTTCCAGCACATAAGGCAAGCTATTACCGATATTGGCCCAGAGAATGTGGTGCAAGTCATTACAGACAATGCGTCCAACTGCAAGAGCATGGAAGAGATGATTGAGGCAAAGTTCCCATCCATTGTGTGGACTTCATGTGTTGCACACTACTTGGACCTCATGATGGTGTGGATGAGGCCATACGCATCAGCACCTTCTTCAAGAAGAAACACAAGGCATCATCTATCTTCTGATCCCACTCACACTTGGACATGGTGCAGCCATCCAAGACCCGATTTGCCTATATGTATCTTGTGCTCAGCAGGCTACATGAGGGGTACAGGATGCACTTCGAGCCTCAGTGGTATCATCAGCATGGAGGGAGATGCGTGATTCGACTAGCGAGCCCACTCGATACATCCAACGCTAAGTGTTGGATGAGTCCTTTTGGTTTGATATTGAGGGCTTAGCAAAGCTCCTCAAACCCATGTATGTCTTCATCCAGTTCAGCGACATAGAGGGCTCTACATTGGGGCTCCTCTATCATCATTTTTATCGGATGAGAGAGATGGTGTCATTAGTCACCTCGCCGACTATCACTCCTACCAAGTATATCTATTATGTAATATGGTTTATGGTACGTGCTGTGATTTTGGTTATATGATGTACTTACTATTGGATATCAATTTTGGAAAGTCAGACGTGGCGAGGTAATGGCCATTGTTGACTCACGATGGACTTTCATGCGTCGTCCCATTCATGGGATTATAGCATTACTCCATCCGATGTTCAACAAGGTCAACCTCCAAACAGACAAGCAACTCAATTTGCTCAAGGATGCTTATGTGTCTCAAGTGCTTAGCTATGATGACATGGTGACCTTCGATGAGGAGTTGGTCGTCTACCGCAATCGGGTGGGAGTTGCCTTTGGCAAGTTGAGTGCCTCAGCAGTTCAAGGGAAGGTGAAACCACTTATGTGGTGGGACATCCATGGATACCAGGCCAAATGGACAATGAAAGTGGCCTTTAGATTGCTCTCTCACGTTTGTAACTTTAAAGTTCTTAGTTTGTACAATGCAGCCAATGTGTAATCTTGTCTTTTGACATTTGCCAGTGCTATGTGGCATGTGCAGAGTTGCTCTGTTGGTGCATGCGAACGGAATTGGAGTGCATACTCTCTTGTACACACCAAGATCCGTAATCGCTTGAGTACTCAGCAGTTAGAGAGGTTAGTGTTTTGTCGATCCCACCTCCGTCTTTTGCGCACACTCAAGACAGCCATTGGTGTGAAGGAGGTAAATTACTTGCCAACTCGAAATGTTTATTATTAAACTTCATTATGTGTAACCTCATGAGCATTGACTCTTGAGTCCTAATGAATGCTCATGAGCATTGAGCATTGAGTATTGACTCTTGATGTGTTATGTGCGATGTCACATGCGGCAGGTGGATCCCTTTACCTTCGATAGGCTCTATCATGTGCATGATCAATGCCATGTACTTTCTCAGGGCTAATCCAGAAGGGGGCAGCCAGTAAAAGATCAATAGAACCAGAATTTAGGAGCCTCAGGTACAGAAATTGGTGTGGACTTGGAGCAAGGCATGGAGGTCATGAAAGAGGAGCTGTCGGCTGGTTCTAGGAGCTGTCGGCTGATTCCAGAGAGCAAGGGACTGAAGCGCATCAAGAAGACAAGGCGGCTGACCAACCAAGAGGGGATCTGCGTTTTATGGATTTAATGCCAGGACTGCTGGTCGGCCACTTCTCCAAGAAATAAATAAGCCTATAAATAGGCTAGGAGGCTCATTGTTGGATTCATTCAATCCTTTAGGGATTGGGTCCCTAGGGTCCTATAGTAGGACCAGATTTTGGGTGTTTACCACCTTTTGTACAAGGCAGCCTATGGCTGTAGTAGAGGTACCTTTTTGTACCATATCAATATACTGAATTTCCAGCATCTCTCTCTCTCTACTCTCTCTATATCTGCGTTTGCATCAGATGGTTTCCAAGAGTGTTTAGGGCTGAAAGAAGACTCCCAGAGCTTCCGCATGTGACATTGGTATCAAAGCACCAGGCTCAGCAAAGCTAAACACTGATTCAGTCCCATATGACGGTGTACAGGTCCAAGGTACAGGAAAGTACACGGATGCAAAGCCCAAGGCAAAGAGCACAGAATCAGGAAGAGCTCCCAGGAGGTTTGTTGGTGGTGTTCCACAGTGCCAAAGGGGATGGCAGTCCTATGAGCCAGATAGGTTCTCGACCAACGGTCCCAAGGGAGGTTTATCCTCCAAGGGTGATGTGAGAGTGCCAGACTCATTTCTCAGGAATGAAGACCAAGACGGTGTTCAGAGTCAGGGCAGGAATGGTGTTAGAAGTCATCTCCTGTCTAGATTTATACACCAGGGCCTTTGTTGTGGGTGTGCCCGCCCTTATGAGGTGTTTTATCATTTTTCCCCACTCTCCGTATTTTTCCCCTATTTTTTCCCATTTTTCTGAGGCTTGGGAGGGCTGCCAGGTGATGCCAGGAGCACTCTGAAGCTGGCCGACTGCATCTGTAGCAGTCGTGGGCTGTCTGAGTGCTGGCCGACTTGTTCTGTGCAGACACGGGGCACCAGATGCTGGCCGACTGCTGTTTTTCAGCAGTCGTGGGTTTTGTCCAGTCGTGGGCCTCTTCCAGTGCTGGCCGACTGCCCTCTAGGGGAGTATATATAGCTCCTCAGCCCCCATACCTCATTTGTATCATATCTCGGGATCTTCTTGTGTATATAGAGCAGAGTTACACGCCTACATCTCTCTCTTTTTGTGCTGTTTTTTCTGCCTGCGTTTTTGCTCTTGTGTTCCCAGATTTGGTCATCATTTCCGCTGCATATTCTGACATGGTATCAGAGCCTAGGCTCTAGATAGGTCTTGGGATTTGTGTGAGCAAGAGGGGGACTGTTTTGTGGCTGATTGGTGGACTGTTTTGGGCTGATCGGGAAGAGGAGAAGCAAGAGGAAGGCGGGCTGATTTGCTGGACAGCCACTTGCAGGTATCAGTTCTTCTTTGTTCCCACCCACCCACCCTTTTCAGAGTACATCCCCGCTATGGCAGATCTGTTTGAGATGGCCGAGAGACATGTGAAGATCCCGACACTCCCCACGTTTCCGGTGGACCGTCAGTTGGACGGGAGCAACTACGGCATATGGAAGGTGATGATGGAATCCGTTCTGGAGTCCTACGATCTCGCCGATTTCGTCGTTGTTGGTGTTCCACGGCCGGAAGTAGAGGAAGGGGAGTTACCGTCAACCCGAAAGGACCGGGAGGCCCAGACGCAGATGTGGGATCGCGTCAACGCCAGGGTCCGTTCGTTTATTTTCCTCAACTGCACACCGCAAGTAATCAATCATGTCAAGCACATGACGCTGGCCAGAGGTATATGGCAGCATTTGGCCTCACTTTACAACAGGGTATCGCCCATGAAGAGGATTTCCTTGGAAGTACAGATGCGGGTTATGAGCCCTGCAAAGTCGTCGATGATGCGGGAGCATATTAACAAGCTGCAGGCTCTTCAGCAGGAAGTTCTTCAGGCTGGGAAGGAGATATCGTCAGAGGACATGGCCATCACGTTGCTGTCACATTTGCCCTCTTCGTACTCAGCATTCTACTCGTCGTTGATTACCAGTGGCAGGCTCAGCACCATCACGTGGGAGGAGCTTGTGCCCATGGTCCTGGACCAGGAGGAACGATTCACGAACCCTCCTCAGGGTGGAGGTTCGGAGGCCTTTACTGGCCAACGGTCGAAAGGCCGTAACTCGGGCAAGGGGAAGGCTTCATCGGAGAAGTCTTCTGAGAAGATGTCCGACGCTGACCGCGAGAAACTGAAGGCAGAGAGGACCTGTAATGATTGTGGCGAGAAAGGCCACTACTGGAGGCAGTGTCCCAAGCGGAAGACCGAGAAGGGTGAAGACTCCTCAGCAATCACGAAGACTCCGGCTTTTGTGCACCTGGAGGTGATGGACACAGATGTTTCATTTTCTTCAGGCAGGGAGGAGATTGGAGGACTCTCCGCAACGGATACTCGGGAGTGGATTCTCGATAGTGGTGCTTCCAGGCACATGACTCCTTCCCGTTCCGGTTTACAGGATCTCTGCAGGCTTTCTGGTCATATTCTTACTGGGGATACGTCCACTATCCCAATTCACAGTGAGGGCAGGATGGAGATAGTTCCCGATGGCAGAGGGGGGAAGCATTCCTCCCAGGTGTTGTATGTTCCGGCACTTGGTTTTCATCTGTTGTCAGTGCATCAGGTTTGCAAGACTGGCGTACGGGTGGAGTTTGATGAGCATTTTGTTGCTCTCCGGGACAAAGCAACAGGCCAAGTGGTTTGGGAAGGTGGAGTGGAGAATGGAGTCTACAGGCTTTCAGCACTCTCTCTCCCAGGTCCTCAAGATTGTGATGAGTGGCAGTGTGGTAATAGCTACTCAAGTGTGGATACGCTGCAGGTGCGGGCTTTCCGGGACCAGATGGTGGATAGCGTACCAGTAGATGGCAGCAGTTGGCAGGAACTTTCCAGTACTGAGGTTGGTAGTTCTTGTGTTCGTGAGTCAGAGGAAGCTGAACAGGTCACTTATGCTCTGATGTCTCGTCGTGTTCGGGACATAGAACTTCCAGTAGTTGAGGATGTTCTCTCCACGGGGACCTTTCGGAAAGCCAGGCAGGTGACAGGTGATTACTTGCAGAAGGAGGTGGTTTCTCCAGGCTTTGTGGTTCCGGATTCAGAGGGGGTGGTTGACACGTTTCATCAAGTTTCCAGGACTTGCTTGTGCACCGTAACAGGTGTTGATCCTTGTGAGCAGTGTGATGTCTTTGTGACTCAGAAGCTGTATGGTTCATTGATCTGGTTGATGGACACCGGATTGGACGGGAGCTTCCTGATGAGGCAGTTGAGCTCTTGGTTGCAGATGTCTCTTTGGGAGGCAGGATTGCGTTTCCTGTGGTTTCTGCGGCATGCGAAGGATCATGGACTCTTGTACACAGGAGGGGGATTGTTGGATGGAGTTCGACTCCGCGGTTGGAGTGACTCGGTTTGGGGAGGAGATTCGGACACGAGGGGATCTACTTATGGCCCAGGAGCAGTTTTACGGAGCAGGAGGAGGTTACATTGCAGGTTTGGGCTTCCACTGGAGGAACCCATGGTCATCCAGAGGCACTTTGTTCGTGAACAGATTGTTGCAGATGACATCTTGCTGGAGTTCTGTTCGACGGAGGACAGTACGGTGGACCTCTTCACGAAGTCGCTCTCAGGATTTGCTCAGGCGGCACCCCAGCTCCCAGTGGTTGGTCACACAGCCAGGAGCTGAGAGGGGGTGTTAGAAGTCATCTCCTGTCTAGATTTATACACCAGGGCCTTTGTTGTGGGTGTGCCCGCCCTTATGAGGTGTTTTATCATTTTTCCCCACTCTCCGTATTTTTCCCCTATTTTTTCCCATTTTTCTGAGGCTTGGGAGGGCTGCCAGGTGATGCCAGGAGCACTCTGAAGCTGGCCGACTGCATCTGTAGCAGTCGTGGGCTGTCTGAGTGCTGGCCGACTTGTTCTGTGCAGACATGGGGCACCAGATGCTGGCCGACTGCTGTTTTTCAGCAGTCGTGGGTTTTGTCCAGTCGTGGGCCTCTTCCAGTGCTGGCCGCCTGCCCTCTAGGGGAGTATATATAGCTCCTCAGCCCCCATACCTCATTTGTATCATATCTCGGGATCTTCTTGTGTATATAGAGCAGAGTTACACGCCTACATCTCTCTCTTTTTGTGCTGTTTTTTCTGCCTGCGTTTTTGCTCTTGTGTTCCCAGATTTGGTCATCATTTCCGCTGCATATTCTGACAAATGGATGGATTACAGGGGGACTTCGAGAAAAGGGTTGGGATGATGACAGTCGTCCAAGAGCAGGTTGGATTCCCGTCATCAAGTTTAGCAGAGGGGGATGTCATGTGCATGATCAATGCCATGTACTTTCTCAGGGCTAATCCAGAAGGGGGCAGCCAGTAAAAGATCAATAGAACCAGAATTTAGGAGCCTCAGGTACAGAAATTGGTGTGGACTTGGAGCAAGGCATGGAGGTCATGAAAGAGGAGCTGTCGGCTGGTTCTAGGAGCTGTCGGCTGATTCCAGAGAGCAAGGGACTAAAGCGCATCAAGAAGACAAGGCGGCTGACCAACCAAGAGGGGATCTGCGTTTTATGGATTTAATGCCAGGACTGCTGGTCGGCCACTTCTCCAAGGAATAAATAAGCCTATAAATAGGCTAGGAGGCTCATTGTTGGATTCATTCAATCCTTTAGGGATTGGGTCCCTAGGGTCCTATAGTAGGACCAGATTTTGGGTGTTTTACCACCTTTTGTACAAGGCAGCCTATGGCTGTAGTAGAGGTACCTTTTTGTACCATATCAATATACTGAATTTCCAGCATCTCTCTCTCTCTCTACTCTCTCTCTATACCTGCGTTTGCATCAGATGGTTTCCAGGAGTGTTTAGGGCTGAAAGAAGACTCCTAGAGCTTCCGCATGTGACAGGCTCCTCGCTCATACTAGTGATGAGGAGACTCAGCTTCAAGAGGACCGGTTGCGAGACGAGGAGGAGGAGATATGCCGAGAGCTCCACAGAGAGCTTGAGAGCATAGATCGCAAGGTTACACATGCTTGATCACGAGCTATGAGTATTGTAGATGCTGATACTCACGGAGCTTCTACTAACATTCCAGGTGGTCGGGGTCGCCGTGGTGGGCGAGATCGAGGGCGAGACCATGCTCAGATAGCTTAGCAGCGCGAGTCTCTTGCACATGAAGATAATGATGATGGTCCCTTAGATGAGGGGCCCATAGATACAAGTGACACCATTCCTACAGTGGCAGTGGTCAAAGAGCCTGACTATGACTCGGATGGCAACATGTTGATGGATGGAGATGTTTCTTCAGAGTCATCATCTGGTTAGATGAGTAGCTAGCTGTTATTATAGTTTATAGTTACTTCTAGACTTTGCTTTGTTTGTCAAGCCCAGCCTCTTAGTTTGAGGGGCCTAGCCTCTAGGAATCAGAATTGAGATCATATTCTCTATAGTATCATGTATGACATATATCTACAGTCTTATGATTTCGGATTTATGATTTATCCATGATCCATCTCACTTTCATCTATGTTCATTGTTTAATTATTTTATTTGATATTTGCATTTGCCATTGTCACTTGTGACTTGTAAGTTGTAAGTTGTGCAAAATTGAAATTAAAGGTTGTATAGTATTAGTAAGTGCTTTAATGTTCATTGATGAATCTTCAAACTTCATATATATACCTAGATGAATCCAGGAACATGTCCAAATTCACCTTTTAGGAACGTGCATGTTATATACTCATGGTAATCAACCCACAAGACTATATAACTATCAACTCCATTATGCATAGTATGGACTATATACTACGACATCCCCACTAACGTCATCAGTGCCCAAAAGTGGGTGTAGAACTCTGTATCATGATATACTCACACACGCACTCCACACACACACACATACACACATAAGAGCATATATTCACACAAAGCCCTTTGTACTGAGTTTCTGTCAAACCTCCGGAGATGCAAGGCAGACTTAGCCATAATGAAGCCTAGCACTAAGGGAAGTAGCAAATAGAAAGAATTAGTACAACAAATAAGTAGTTGATAGGGCAAATGCACCGCTAAAGATAGAAAGGATAAGCACAATATCAACTACCCGCAACTCGGACAAAAACTTCACAATGTGAAATCTGCAAGTCCGCTAATACGGCTGAAATTTTATATTTCAAAATTTTATAAGTAAACTATAAATTTTGTGTACATATATATCGGGGGCAGCGTTCACTACGTTTGGAATCTTTTCAGCACGTTTTCCAAACGTACTAAACGTATCGTTCGCTACGTTTGGAACCACCTTGGTTCAATGTTTGAAGCTTCAATTTTCAGCCAGGGTTATGTTAGAAGTCATCTCCTGTCTAGTTTTATACACCAGGGCCTTTGTTGTGGGTGTGCCCACCCTTATGAGGTGTTTTATCATTTTTCCCCACTCTCCGCATTTTTCCCCTATTTTTCCCATTTTTTCTGTGGCTTGGGAGGCAGTTCTGAGTTGGCAGGAGCACTGAGTGGCTGGCCGACTAACCCATCAGCAGAAGGTGACTAGCCGACTGCCCAACAGCAGTCGTGGACCTCTGTACTGCTGGCCGACTGGATGTATGCAGTCGTGGGCTTCATTTAGTGCTGGCCGACTGATGGTGCAGTCGTGGAGGCCCTTTTCAACAGGCCGACTGCTCATGTGGGGGCATATAAATAGGCCCCCAGCCCCCTTGCCACTTGTGTATCATACCCGGGATTTTCTTGTGTATATAGAGCAGAGTTACACGCCTACATCTCTCCCTCTCTTGTGCTGTATTTTTCTGCGGCGTTTTTGCTCGTGTTCCCAGATTTGGTCATCATCTCCGCTGCGTATTCTGACATGGTATCAGAGCCCTAGGCTCTAGATAGTTCTTGGGATTTGTGTGAGCAAGAGGGGGCTGTTTTGTGGCTGATTGGTGGACTGTTTGGGACTGTTCGGGAAGAGGAGAAGCAAGAGGAAGGCGGGCTGATTTGCTGGACAGCCACTTGCAGGTATTAGTTCTTCTTTGTTCCCACCCACCCACCCTTTTCAGAGTACATCCCCGCAGTGGCAGATCTGTTTGAGATGGCCGAGAGGCATGTGAAGATCCCGACACTCCCCATGTTCCCGGTGCACCGTCAGTTGGACGGGAGCAACTACGGCATATGGAAGGTTATTGTGGAACCTGTTCTGGAGTCTTACGACCTCACTGATTTCGTCGTTGTTGGGGTTCCACGGCCGGAGGTGGAGGAAGGGGAGTTACCGTCGATCCGGAAGGACCGGGAGGCTCAGACACAGATGTGGGATCGTGTCAAAGCCAAGGTCCATTCGTTTATCTTTCTCAACTGCACACCGCAGGTAATCAATCATGTAAAGCATATGACGCTGGCCAGAGGTATATGGCAGCATTTGGCCTCACTTTACAACAGGGTATCGCCCATGAAGAGGATTTCCTTGGAAGTACAGATGCGGGTTATGAACCCTGTAAAGTCATCGACGATGCGGGAGCATATTAACAAGCTGCAGGCTCTTCAGCAAGAAGTTCTTCAGGCTGGGAAGGAGATATCGTCAGAGGACATGGCCATAACGTTGCTATCACACTTGCCCTCTTCGTACTCAGCATTTTACTCGTCTTTGATTACCAGTAGCAGGCTCAGCACCATAACCTGGGAGGAGCTTGTGCTAATGGTCTTGCACCAGGAGGAACGATTCACGAACCCTCCTCAGGGTGGAGGTTCGGAGGCCTTAACTGGCCAACGGTCGAAAGGCCGTAACACGGGCAAAGGGAAGGCTTCGTCGGAGAAGTCTTCTGAGAAGAAGTCCGTTACTGACCGCGAGAAACTAAAGGCAAAGAGGACCTATAATGATTGTGGCGAGAAAGGCCACTACTGGAGGCAATGTCCCAAGCGACAGACCGAGAAGGGTGAAGATTCCTCAGCAGCAATCATGAAGACTCCGGCTTTTGTGCACCTGGAGGTGGTGGACACCGATGTTTCATTTTCTTCAGGCAGGGAGGAGATTGGAGGACTCTCCGCAACGGATACTCGGGAGTGGATTCTCGATAGTGGTGCTACCAGGCACATGACTCCTTCCCGTTCCGGTTTACAGGATCTCTGCAAGCTTTCTGGTCACATTCTTACTGGGGATGCATCCACTATCCCAGTTCACAGTGAGGGCAAGATGGAGATAGTTCCCGATGGCAGAGGGGGGAAGCATTCCTCCCAGGTGTTGTATGTTCCAGCACTTGGTTTTCATCTGTTGTTAGTGCATCAGGTTTGCAAGACTGGCGTACGGGTGGAGTTTGATGAGCATTTTGTTGCTCTCCGAGACAAAGCAACAGGCCAAGTGGTTTGGAAAGGCGGAGTGGAGAATGGAGTTTACAAGCTTTCAACACTCTCCCCCCCCCAGGTCCTCAGGTTTGTGATGAGTGGCAGTCAGGTAATGGCCACTTGTGTGTGGATACGCTGCAGGTACAGGCTTTCCGAGACCAAATGGTGGATAGCTTGCCAGTAGATGGCAGCAGTTGTTGGCAAGAACTCTCCAGTACTGATGTGGTGGTTCTTGTATTCGACAGTCAGAGGAAACTGAACAGGTCACTTATGCTCTGATGTCTCGTAGTATTCGGGACAAAGAACCTCCAGTAGATGAGGATGTTCTTTCCACGGGGACCTTTCGGAAAGCCAGGCACGTGGCAGTTGATTACTTGCAGAAGGAGGTGCATACTCCAGGCTTCGTGGTTCCGGAATCAGAGGGGGTGGTTGACAGGTTTCAGAAGGCCTTGCGTGGTCTTCATCAGGTTTCCAGGACTTGGATGTATGCAGTCGTGGGCTTCATTTAGTGCTGGCCGATTGGATGTATGCAATCGTGGGCTTCATTTAGTGCTGGCCGACTGATGATGCAGTCGTGGAGGCCCTTTTCAGCAGGCCGACTGCTCATGTGGGGGCATATAAATAGGCCCCCAGCCCCCTTGCCACTTGTGTATCATACCCGGGATTTTCTTGTGTATATAGAGCAGAGTTACACGCCTACATCTCTCTCTCTCTTGTGCTGTATTTTTCTGCATGCGTTTTTGCTCGTGTTCCCAGATTTGGTCATCATCTCCGCTGCGTATTCTGACAGGTTACACATGGCTTCGTCGTCCCAAGTTTCCCTAAGGGGAGGCTGAGCCAGAGGTAGGGGGAGAAGGTCGGATACATGGTCATGGTGGATGGAAGTGGATGTAGAGAGACCCGGAGCGGGGGGGGGGGGAGGGATCGCGACATTGGAAATGTAGGCTATGTGGGTATGAACGATCAAGGGGGCACGCAGAGTGAGGACTCACTTTTTGGGTGAGCAAGGGCATCAAGTGCAATTTTGCAGTAACTTGAGTGAGGAAAAGAGGAGAGAGCTTCAAGAGCGAGCTGCAAACCAGTTTGATTATCATTTTGTATTCTGGGTTTTTCCTGTATTGTTTATGACATGCAATCCAATCGTCACTTGAGTTCATATGACATGTCACCATTCACATAAATGATAAATCATTGTGTTTCTAGAGTGAAATGCTTATTTTAATTTTTTGTGTACATTCTATTGGATACTTGAATTTATTGGTATAACAAAGCATTTTTGTGTATATACCCCCCCCCCCCCCCCCGGTAGTCCCCCGTTCCTTGGTTTTGGGCATCCCCCCGTCCCAGTCCCCGTGTGACTATGCCAACAACTGATGCCAGAGCAGAATTTGCTGCCAAACTCCAATGCTTGCCTATGTAGAAGAAAATGCAGCCAAATACCTAGCCGGCTTGCCTCTGTAGGAGAAAATGCAGGCACCAAACTAGCTAGCAGCAAGGGAAGGGCTAGCTGGACCCGAAAACACAGCAATGTATGAAAACGCAGCCACTGTTCGGGACTGATCTAAAGCCAGGAGGAGCTAGGGCAGAAAACGCAAGGTACAGATGAGAAGGCGGGTGGATTTGCAGAAGATGGAGCAACCTAAACCTAAGCGAGTGATACCATGTTGGAGAATGCGCAGGCGGAAGTATAAACAAGACGAGAGAGTAGAGAGCTTGTGGACAAGATCACCTTTTATATTAGCCTGAAGCTTTACAATTGCAATTGGCTAGCAAGAGAATGTGTTGACCTTGTGCAAGGGATTGGATGAGAAAGTGAATAATGGAAGAACTCCTTATATAGTGCATGAGTGAGCTGACCGACTACTGTAGGACTAACCGACTGCTCACGACCCATAAAATAGGAGGAAAATGCATAAAATGCCCAATAAATGGTACAATCCCAAAACACTGAGATGCATAAATTCTAACACTGTACACCTTCATCTGGGACTGAATCAGTGTTTAGCCTTGCCGAGCTTGATGCTCTCATACCAATGTTACATGCGGAAGCTCTGGGAGTCTTCTTTCAGCTCTAAACACCATCTGGAACATGCTGATGCAAAAACGCAAGAAGAAGAGAGAGAGAGAGAGAGAGAGAGAGAGAGAGAGCTGAGAATTCAGTACATCATATAGTACAAAAAGGATGTACAAATCCCACAGCCATAGGCTGCCTTGAAAAGGTAGTAAATTACCTAAACTAATCCTAGTTCTAGGATCCGGCCAACAAGGGCTGAATGACCAAAACGATGAGCAATTGTGCCTTTTTATAGGCCTTGGAGTGACCTAGTGAACTGGCCGACCAGCACTCGGCTAGCTTCTGGACAAACAAACCAAAGTCTTGCTACAGCCAAGAACTGTCCTTGCAGCAAACAAGAGTCCCTCGTCCATCACCAGTCAATCACTTGCCAAATCTAGTAACTCATGCTCCAAAAACTGCTCCTATCTAGTTCTTTATCTCGTTGCCTCTTTAGGACTATCTCTGAGATATGCATGTGCATGTCTTGCACATGACACTAAGCTGGACTTCTCGTCGGCTTTTCACCCCCAAACGGATGGACAAAGTGAGGCTACAAATTCAGCTGTGTTGGATCTTCTCAAATGCTATGTTGCAGATCAAAAAACAGCTTGGGAAAAGTATCTGCTGCTAGTAGAGTTTGCATACAACAATCCAGTGTATGCCTCCAGATGAAAGACCCCCTTTGAAATTGTTTATGGCAAAGTCATATTGCCGCCAATCCTACGCACTAAGGATGAGATCTTTGCAGCTGATGAGTATGTCAAGAGATCTTGATGTTGCCTTCGCAGAAGTGCAGAAAGCCATTGCTCGTTCACAAGAAAAGCATAAGAGGGTTGCCGCCAACAAGCATAGAAGAGAGGTAGACATCAAGGAAAATACATTTATTAAAAAAACAAAATTAAGAAAGTTTTAAACTTAAACTAATGAGAGAAATTACGAAAACTTCACAGGTTGAAATTTAAAGGCTCACAACAAGAGAACAGAACCTAGACTTACTAACTATTTAAGCGATTGGATCATTGTTAATTGACTGGTGCCTAAGTTATCATTTATGTGACTAAAGTATTGACCGTCCATTTAACCTAAACACACAGACATTATTTTGTGTGCTCACGCCCTGCACAGGTTCCCCATGCACTGTACAGAGGTTCCACATACATGATTTGTGAGCCACACGCACAACTGATCATAGGACGTAAACGATTGAACAGCCTTGTACATTGGAAACAGACCTCACATCAACATAATGTACAGATGTAGCAAGTACAATGTGACTTACAAAGGAAAATGAGTGAAAAAACATACCCAACTTTCACGCCAAGAGCAAGCGCGGCACGGTGCCGTGGTTTTGCATTGCACCGGACATAATAACGAATGCCGTTTCGCAGAACTCCGTATTGCGCACCCACCGGATATTCGGAGAGAGGGTCCTGAAGCTGCACCTGGAGCAACTTCAGAGATTTGAAACCGGCAGCCCGCTGCGGCGGCAAGAGTTCCATGACCCGCTGCTGTTGTCTTTGAACAAAAATGAGCCCTGGTCTGGTTTCCCTGCAACCCTACGTCAACGGGAACTAGCCATGAAACCCAGCTTGTAGCAGAGCTTGGTGTTTGCCCTCTCAAACCCTAACCTTGTAGGAACGTGTAGTGAAAACCTCCCTAAACTTGTTTTCTTGCTTCAACCCTACGTTTAGGGATGAAAGACAGAATAACCCTTGCTTGTTCTGCACAGAATCGCCGTAAAACCCTATTTTGATGCACAGCAGGAATCAAAACTTGCGAGACTTAGAAAGCCAAAATTGGATGCTGCACTCTGCATCCAAAGCTACGCAGCCACGCTTCGTGCTGTTGGTAATGATTGACCTGGAACTGTTCTTTGCAACAATGGCTTGCTGTGTGTGAGAGAGCTGCACTTACCACCCAAAAAGTAAGGCAAAAACACTGCACTTAATTTGTTCAGATATTATTTTAACTTGGAAGTTATTTAGCTGACTAGCATCGAACCCATCATGAAACCAGAACCCAGGTTCCCATCATGAAACTCTACCGTTCTACCAACTCAACTACGTTCTACCAACTCAACTCGTAGGCTGTACAAGCCGTTTTCTGAGTTGTTGACCTCTAGAGAGAGAGTGTGTGTTTGCACTATAAGAGTGCAATAGTATGTATGGTTTGGGATAGGATGAAGTGGACTACGAGATAAAGTTGCACAATGCAGAAGTAAAACAAAGGAGAGGGAGAGCAAAGGAGACATCAAACAATGAACATCATGTTATGAGCAAGAGGCTTTTGCAAAGGCAATATCAGCTAGCAAATGGTGTAGAACATGTGCTTGTCAAATAGGTTAGAAAGATAACAAGTGAATAGGACACCTTTTATAGTGATGTCTGAACTAACCTTCATCTGAATAAACCACATAGAAGGGAAACTATTACAGACTTAACTTGAAGGGATCAACACTTTTTTCCTAATTGAATCAGGCACAGCCGTTGATCTATTCATTAGAGAAGTCTTCAGGCTTTTATTTAACTACTAGAGTTCTAAGCATACTCCTATTAATCAATTTTATTATTAAAACTCTACTGATTCCAGCCTAACCCCATTTGGCCCATGGGTTAGCCACCGTCCAACCACTGGAATTAGTAGAACCAGACAAGTACTCACCCACCCATAATTGAATGCCTTTCTTAACTTTTACTTTAGAATACAGATACGCACACACTCCTCTTTAAACTTTAACTTTTAAAAACAATCCATTGATAAACAATTATTGGTTACAGATGTCATAACTCAGAATTTCCATTCAATCCTTGTTTCTCACAAAACAGTATCACTCTGGACTCTCCGTTAAGACCAGCAGGTCAGCAACGAGATCCAGTAATAACAGATTACAATAATTTTCTCGTCATCATACGTATATATATCTTCCACGACATACGCATGGGTGTCCTAAGCACCACGAGCCCGTGCATCACCTGGTCAGAACCCTCCAGGATCCTCCTTAGGTGTCCTGGCACTTCACTCAGGGACCACTTCGTCGACCCTCGCCCATCGTACCGGAAGCACACCATTTTTCACCATACCCAGGCTAGTCAAGACCTAGGCAGGTTTTTGCCACGTGAGCCGTCCTTTGAACACTCCCCACGCCAACTGTTGTTGCAACCGAACTTCCCTTAGAAAAACACATATACCAAATGCTCCCTCCACAGCATTCTGGCGTAAGACAGTCCTTTTAGAAAACAGGGTTTCTATGCAAGTTTTTAGTTTTGATTTTCTTTTGAATACAATGGGTATATCTTAAATCCGCATCCCAATACTTCTAGATCACAGGTCTAAAATTCCAACAGAATTTCCTGAATTCTGTAACCTTGATCCTCAGATCAAAATCAAGGATCTTAACTTGATTTCAGATTCGGTGTGGGTGATTTGAGTGAAATATTTCTGAACTGGTCACATCGCCTTTTCTTGAAACTGACGAAGGAGATTAAGTCTTGGTCATAGTCTGATTCAGGGTTTGAGTCTGGAAAAGTTCTCCCTGAACTAACTTTCTCGAAGGGTAATATTTCAATTACTACTTTAATGAATTTTATTCATTGAGTATTTTGCTTAGCTGAATTTAAAACTGATCATGAATTTCTATGAGGAATAAATTAATCATTTATCTAAAATTCCGACTTCGATAGTTTTTCTGAATTTTCTCATTACCATCCTAGAGAATATGAAACGGTAGAATTTTCTCTCACAGAGTATTTACTTATTCATTTACCAATATTCATGGGATTTAAACATAGGATTAAAGAGAACTCTTATTTTGATATAAAAATTCTGAATGCATCTATTTATGCATAAAATCCAACTTCTATGGAAATAATACTTTTATATAAAAGAAAATCCTTTTATGCATCTATTTATGTAAAAAAATCAATTTTGATGAAAGTAACACTTTTATAATTAAAAAAATTCTTTTATGCATCATTTTATGCATAAAAATCAATATTGGTGAAAGTAACACTTTTATAATTTAAAAAAAATCTTTTATGCATAAAAATCAATATTGGTGAAAGTAACACTTTTATAATTAAAAATTTTCTTTTATGCATAAAAATCAATATTGGTGAAAGTAACACTTTTATAATCAATATTGGTGAAAGTAACACTTTTATAATCAAAAAAATTCTTGTATGCATCATTTTATGCATAAGAATCAATATTGATGAAAGTAACACTTTTATAATAAAAAAATTATTTCCAATATGCATCTTTCTATGCATAGAATTTAATTCTAATGAAAATCACACTTTTATAATATAAAAATATCTAATATGCATCTTTCTATGCATAGAATTTAAATCTAATGAAAATCACTCTTTTATAATAATAAAAATAACCACTATGCATCTTTCTATGCATAGAATTTAAATCTAATGAAAATCACTCTTTTATAATAATAAAAATAACCACTATGCATCTTTCTATGCATAGAATTTAAATCTAATGAAAATCACTCTTTTATAATAAAAAAATAACCACTATGCATCTTTCTATGCATAGAATTTAAATCTAATGAAAATCACTCTTTTATAATAAAAAAATAACCAATATGCATCTTTCTATGCATAGAATTTAAATCTAATGAAAACCACTCTTTTATAATTAAAAAATAACCAATGTGCATCTTATGCATAGAATTTAAATCTAATGAAAATCACTCTTTTATAATAATAAAAATATCCAATATGAATCTTTCTATGCATAGAATGAAAATAACTAGGCAACTAGTCGGGTACCCATCATCATGTCAAAGTCAAATGTCTCGTCCCAGTGTGTGCAAACCTTTGAATAAAGTCCTAGCAACACCATTTGGGAGGACATAGACAAAACCATGTTTATGGCCTTAGAGCAGCCTCTTGGCCAACCAATGTGGAGCCATAGTGGGTTTGGGTGCCCACGGGCTGAGACAGCCCAGGGCCCATGGCCCAATTAACCATGAGAAAAGGGCAGAAAGCACCCATGACTTGTCCAAGGAGCATGTTGGCCTGCCCTGTCCCAGTCGGGCAGCATACCAGCCCTTTGTATGGCTGACTATTTTTCAATTTTTTCTATCCTCAAGTTACTTAAAAATTATCCCAAATGGTTTAAAGCATTCTAAACTAATCAAATTCCACTTTTAAAAGAGAAACAATATGAAAAGTTTAATTCTAATAACTTGATTACTTATCTAGGATAAAGAAAGGCTGAATTTAAGAATGAAGAGAGAGGGAAAGCCTTTCCAACAAGGCATAACATCATTTTTTCATTTTAAAGAAAACAAAAATTAGAAAATCATTAAAAGGAATAAAGAAAAAGTAGGATTTCTAGCTTACTTGAATTTCTGTGAGCTTTCTTTTGGCTTGATGGTTTGAGGGATCTACTCTTGTTTGCAACAAGAGTGGCCACCAATTCTTTTGAAGAGGGAAAGGTCAAAAACTAATGAATTATCAATAAATTCACTGTTTTTGGCTCTGGGGTGGAGTAGAGTAATAGTGTATAAAATACTATTAAGCTTCTACAAAGGGGGAGGCTTCTATTTATAGGAAAAAGTGAGCTTCTAACCAAGCAAACTGATTCTAGAATTTTTCAGATCAGTTTGGTCAATTTTTGACCATTTTTGCGTCAGTTTAGCTTACTGTTTGGAACTAGACTTGAATTAGAAGAGAGGAGAGATGAAATATCTCAATATTTGAGAATTTAAAACTCCACCACACATGTGAAATAGGCACCTCCTTCATGAGGGGAAATCCCCACTCTTGAGGTGTCAAAAATTTATTTTTTTAGTATTTCCTTTGGTCCTTAGTCCACTCTTCATCTTATGTGAGTATTTACTCATTTTTGGGAGGGATTTTCTTTATTTCTTCAATTTATCTCCTCCATACATTTGGATGAATCTGATTGGCCCCTCAGAACCTTAATTTAAAATTTTCAAAAAATCTGGACTCTTAGGATAAGGCCTTTTAAACAGATTATAATTTATTTCTAATGCACCTTCTGAAAATCTTTTTGAACTTCTGTTTCGGGGGAATTTATTTTAATAAGAAGAGATATTTTTCCATCCAAAAATATCTAAAATCTGAATAATCTCTCTCTAGAATATTTTCTCTCTCTAAGCCAAAATAGGTAGAAACAAGATCTTTTATTATTCTGAAGAGGGAATTGATTATAGGGGGAAGATACTAGACATCTTGAGGGGTTAGGGAGGAATCTTACAGCCCCTAGGAGTTGGTTGACTGTTCCACAACCTACTAAATAGGAGATAAATGAATAAAATCTCATAAATAGGCATTCCCCAAATGCACTAAGATGCACAAATTCTAACACCCCCTCTACAGCTCATAGTGTGCAAAGTCTGAAGAAGATAAGCTAACGACGATGCAACCATGGACACTCCAATATTGCGTAGTACCGGATACACCTCGGAAACAGCACCTGCCAACCTGAGTCCTCGAAACAAAATGCCACCCTGAACAGCAAGGAACTTTGCTTGGCTCCAAATTCCCATACAAGTGTGCAGTGAACTCCAAGAATAAAATGATGACCTGTTGGACACACCACGCCCATAATCCCCAACAGTAGACTGTGAACACATCACGTCCCAAAAACCTCAAACAATGAACTTAGAACACATCCAATCCATAATCTCTGCTACACCAAGCAATAGACGTGGAACACATCCAATCTATAACTCCAAAATGAACTTGTCTTACCATATAATTTTTAATGCTTGGAACTCCAACTCACAGATCCCATGCACCAGAAATGGAGCTACTAATAGTCCCCTCTCCCGCCCACAAGCCTCCTCTAAGCACATGGGGGAGAACTATCTGTATAACTATAGAAGCTGACCATCCAAGCTCTCCCTAGCTTGTGCAGCCTTGGGGACAAAGAAGTGTCAGAGTCATCCTCCTGTATATGATCATTGCCCGTCCTTGAAAACTTGGTCCCGGCATGGGCTGTACCTTTGGTCTTGCAATCCTTGGCCAAATGAACCTGCTTCCAGAAGAGTAGCAGTGACACCATTCTATTTGTTGCACTATAGCAAGTGCCTGATCCTGTCCACTGGGATGGAACCTTACCTTCTCTTAAGAAACAAGGATAGATGCCTCCTCCAAGAGGGAAACCACATCCACGGCAATAGTACACGTCTGCAAGCAACCCTTTGTGCCACTGATGATCTGAACACTCCACAACCAATCTCCAACACTTCTCCAACAGAACAAGGTATGAGGAACAAGAAGCCTCCTCTCAAAATCGAGAGAGAAAGGGGATGGACAGTAGCAAATAGTCCACCAAAGCTTACCAGAAAACACCCACAAAGTAGGTAAATCCATCGAAGAAGAGGCGGGCTCAAGATGCCACAAGTCTATGGCGCTCCACACTTAAAGAAGAGGACCACCAACTGCTATCCAGAGATCTTCTCCAAATGCCAACACCGCGAAAGCACAGGACCGACAACCCCCTCTCAAGCAAAGGCAAGGCTGAAGCACATGGGAAGAAACACCTCCACTGCCCATGGCTGAAAACACAACCCACACACCACCAACAAACAACGAATGATGGAGAAGATAGCATAGGGGAGAAAGAGATGCTGCCACCACAAAAACGTAGCCACTAAAACTGAAGCATAGCACCCTAGAAGAAAGCACAGCCACCAATGTGAAAAACGCAGCACAGTCTCTCATTGACTCCATTTCTTTTTGTTTGATATTGTGCAGTTGTGCCACAGGGCTCCATCTGTCACCACTTTTGGAAAAGTTGGACATAAACACATTCTTGAGTCATGTGAAGTTAACCGTATCCTCAGGTTTGAGGGTTCGGAACCACTGATGCGCTTTCCCTTCTAGGGAAAGCATGAATCATTATCACATCACTGAGCACCCCCCCCCCACAGGTTTTGCATGTGGATTCAAAAATCTCTACATGTTGAAACATACATAGATATACATAGAAATATATAGATCCCCATACATAAATATATATAGATGTATACCTAATATACATACATACCATACATACATACATACATACATACATACATACATACATATATATATATATATATATAATATACACATATACATAGATTCCCTCATTCAGATGACATAACTGATCCAATTGACTCTCTCCAACTTCTTCACCCATGTGTTTCCTTGATGCATTGTTGGCTCAGACAAGCCAATCCAAGCTTTTAAATCCTTCAACTAACTTTATCTGATGCTAAGCTGGCCTAAACTGACTCTGTACTCTCTCATTTGATGCTGACTGACTCAGTTCTGACTCAACTAGACTCTCAAGACATTCAAACCTCACTAGAATCCATAACTATGGACACTCAACTGTGTGTCAGCTGTGTTGACTCGATCACTCATCAGACCACTAACTCCTTTGACTCTACTGACCGCCACCCCGCTGATTTTTGATTGTTGATAGACTTGATACAAAAACACTTCCCTCAAACCCAGATAAGACAATCCAAGTCTTTTAAACCTTTATCTGACTTCATTTGATGCTCAGCTGACCTTAACTAACTCTGTACTCTCTCATCTGATGCTGACTGATTAAGTTCTGACTCAACTGACACTCCTATACCCTCAAGACATTCAAACCTCACTAGAATCCATCACCATGGACACTCATCTGACACAGTTGACACACAGCCGACTCTGGATCACTCATCAGACCACTAACTCATCTAAATATCGACTGCTAAATTCTCATTGTTAATAAATTTGTTACAAAAACACTTTCCTCGAACCCAGACAAGCCAATCCAAGCCTTTTTAACTTTCAACTGACTTCATTTTATGCTCAAGTGGCCTGAACTGATTATGTACTCTTTTATTTGATGCTGACTGACTCAGTTCCTGACTCAGCTGACACTCCGACCCTCAAGACATTCAAATCTTACTAGAATCGATCACTATGGACACTCAACTGACACAACTAACTCTGGATCACTCATCAGACCACTAACTAATCTGATTGTTGACTCTACTGCTTTCTAACTGCTGCTGCTGTGACAGATGTGATACAAAAACACTTTCCTCAAACCCATAAAAGCCAATCCAAGTCTTTTTAACCTTTAGCTGACTTCATGCTCAGCTAGCCTAAACTGACTCTATACTCTCTCATCTGATGTTGACTAACTCAGTTCTTACTTAGCTAACACTCCTAGACCCTCAAGACATTCAAACCTCACTAGAATCCAATGAACACTCAACTAACATAGCTGACACATACTTGACTTTGGATCACTCATCAGACCACTAACTCATCTGGCTCTGCTATGATGACTGTTGGCAGACCTGATACAAAAACACTTCTCTCAAAACCAGACAAGCCAATCCAAGCCTTTTTAACCTTTAGCTGACTTCATCTAATGCTTAGTTGACCTAAACTCACTCTATACTCTCTCATTTAATTTTGACTGACTTAGTTTTGACTGACTTAGTTTTGACTCACCTGACACTCCTAGACCCTCAATGTTGAGATGTCAAGCTCAACATGACACTCACGAGGCACCTGCATGACCATTCGACATATACATCACTGGCGGGTTTGGTAGCTGGCACCGACATATCTTCGCCAGAGATTCTATAGCTGGACTACACTGACTAGTCCACATCTACCCACTCCTCTCAGCGTGTTCACATTATGGATCACTTGTATATACTCTATTATGTGTGTTAGTCACTTTATCTTCTTTGTAGACCTCTTTTGTTGTGTGAAGAAGAAGAAGAATTTTCAACATCTTACCTTATGTGTTCTCTTCTAGGGTTTGTGTGAGTGTGTGTGTGTGCTCACAAGAGCTCAAGCTCTCTTGTTCCCTGCATCTTTACATGGTATTAGAGCTTGGTTCATGCTAAGGACTGAGCGGCAAAGTAAGAGAAGCACAGGAAGCCGTACGAGAGTAAGAGCTTCATCTACTCTTCCCCTTTGTGTTGGCTACTACACCCTTGTCGCTTGGGAGCTTTTTGGGAGGCACCGGCAAACAAACTCTAATTGAGGAGCTTTCTTCACGGGAGCAAAGTTAGAGGTCCACTGGACAACAATGTAGAAAATGCGTTTTGGGTGCGTCTAGACCTCTGTTTTTTTTGTTCACAGGGCATTTACGGGCACTGCGGGTAAGTTTCGATTCTCTGCAGAACTTTGTTTTTGGAACTGCAGGAAGGGCGATTGGTTGTGCAGACATTGTGTGTACTGCAAAGAGGTCTCAAAGTTTCCATGTTTAAGTGTATGTATGTAAATTGAGGTCAATTATCATGGAATATACAAATGTCCCACTCATCGATAGGGAGCAGCACCTAAACATGGAAAGACTACCATGAATTAGACATAAAAGCTTGGGCATAAGCTCCAATAAGACAAGATGTCTATAGAGTAAAACATCATCAAAAGGTTCAATGTCCATGAGTGCTATGTCTAATATAGCCCAAGGCCCCAAAATTACACATGTGAATGACCCTAAGCCCTAAGTGCCAAAGCCCCATCCCCCATGTGCATGTGCAAATCAAATTTACTTCATTACAAACCATCCTCTCCCTTCTACAATGATTTCATCCTCTCCTACAATGATTTCGTCCTCAAAATCAAAGGGTAGTCATGTACAAAAAATAAATACAAAGGCTATATACAAAAATCCTAATACATGACTAAATGTCACCATGGTTGTGACAATTTGGGTGCAGTATAGTACCATTATCGAGAATATAGTAGTTTGTGCAGGAGGTCAAACAAGAGTGCTGTTTTTAAAAAATTTGTGTTGTAGAAAAGATGTTAAATGATGGAATAAACCAAATTGTTGCAGAGAAGCTTGACAAGAACAACTTCCATGCTTGGAGGTTTAGATTGACAAATTTCCTGATGGGAAAAGGTTACTGGGACTACGTTGAAGGTGAACATGAGGAGGCACCGGAGATTAATCCAACTGTTTTTGCAGATGTAAAAGAGTTCAAGAATTGGAATCAAGGAGCAAGAAAAGTCATGTATTGGCTTTCTATTAGTATACATGACACCATGATTGGTCATATACGGGATACCAAGTCACCTAAGGAGGCATGGGACACCTTGAAGAAGCTGTATGAAACTAACACCAAGGCACGAAAGATTCAGTTAAAGAATGAGCTTCATACTGTGGAGAAGAAGAATATGTTTGTGAATGCCTTGAAGATCAAGGGCAATGTGGAATCCCTTGCATCAATTGGTGTTTCTGTTGATGATAATGATGATAAGGTGGAAGTGTGTTTACGAGTTTCTCGGGCCACAATACAAGGCGTTCAAGACGTCTATTCAGACTCGAGAGAATATTCCCAACTTCACAGATTTGGTATCAATGTTGATTATTGCAGAGAAGAATTTGGGTGAAGATCAACAATCTTTATAAAAAAAATAAATTTAGAGCAGCAGGCCTTCTGCACAAGTTTAGGCAGAGGAAGAGGTAGAGGTCATAGACATGGCCAAGGCGGTGGTGGCTGTGAACAGGGAATCAAAATTATGGTCAGCAACAACAACAGTCCCAAGATTTGTAACAACAACACGCAGGTGTGGAAGAGGCCAGCTTAGAGCTAGGGGGAGCCAATGAGGTCGTGGTAATCGGCAAACGTAGCATAATGATACACGAGGTTGTTTTTATTGTGGTAAGCCTGGACATGTGCAGGCATATTGCTATAAGAAGCAGAGTGACATGCGAAAGGAAAAAGTGCAGCAAAATAGCTATGCATCCTCTAGCAGAAATAATGAGGATAATAAGAGGTTGTTTGTTATGCAACATGTGGTTAATGCTGTGTCTGGAAATGATGTAGCAGCATGTAAGAATGATGTATGGTATGTTGATTCAAGTGCTTCGAACCACATGATAAGTTATAATAAGTGGTTCAAGGAAATGAAGAGTTTTGAAAGATCAGGTTTTGCTTGAAACAAGGGATGACACTGCTCATCCGATTGCCCATGTTGGAGATGTGCCATTGTCTATGTAGGATGGTAAAGTGAAGTACCTTGTAGATGTACTTCATGTTCCAAACATTACAAAGAATTTGGTTTCTGTTGGAGATGTGCCATTGTCTATGTAGGATGGTAAAGTGAAGTACCTTGTAGATGTACTTCATGTTCCGAACATTACAAAGAATTTGGTTTCTGTTAGCCAGATGATTGAGCAGGGTTTGCAGGTCTGGTTTAACCTTGATGGCTGTTATGTAGAAGACTTTAAATATAAGTGTAGGTTGGTTGCAAAAGGCAATAGAGTGGGCAAAATGTTTACATATTGAATGTAAATATGCCTAAAGTGAGTGCTACAATGTTTGCAAATGGTTCAGGAGTTGTTGTAGATATAGACATTTGGAATAAGAGAATTGGGCATGTAAATGTGCAAATAATGAAGTCTATGATGCACACTAAAGAAATTGTGACAGGGCTGCCTAAGTTTAAAGTTAAAGGCATGCAGAAAGTTTGTGAAGCATATCAACATGGAAAGCAAATAAAACATGTATTTCCACATGACAAAAATGTGAGCAGGAATGTACTAGATGTTGTGCATTTAGATGTATGGGGTCCTACGAAGACTATGTCTATGGGTGGCTACAGGTACTACGTAACATTCATTGACCACACAAGGAAAGTGGGTGTATTTCATGGAGAAGAGTGAAGTGTTCACTCATTTTCAGAATTTCAAAGTTATGGCTAAAAAACAAACAAGAAAGCATGTGAAGTGCCTAAGGTCAGATGGAGGGGGAGAATACTTCTCCAATGAGTTCTATGAATTCCTGCAAAAGAATCGCATTCAGAGATAATTTACATGTAGATACACTCCGCAGTAAAATGGAGTTGCTGTGAGCAGAAAAATAGGCACATTGCAGAGATAGCACGAGCATTGATGGGAGAGAAGAATATGCCGCATAAGCTATTGGGCTGAGACTGTGTCTACAACAGTTTATATCATGTGATGTAACGCCAGAGGAGAAGTTTACTGGGCAAGAAGCCAACTTTTTCTCACTTGAAAGTTTTTGAATGTATTACATATGTGCATGTGCCAGATGAGTTGCGTACTAAGCTGGATCCAAAAGTAGAAAAATGTGTGTTTATTGGGTATTCCCTTGAGCAAAAGGGATATAGATGTTATAATCCTACTACACCTACATGTGAATTGAGTAGGGATGTTGTATTTGATGAGATGAGTAGCTGGTATGCTGCTAAAAAAGATGCTATTGGGGCTGATGTAAGTGGAAATGTGGTTGCACAGAATGCAAGTCAGCAATCATAGTCATTGAGTGGATCTGGAGAGTCCTCATCCAGTGGTTCTATTGATAGACCATGGAGTGGCAGGCTGCGTCATAATACCAGTCCTGAAAATGTAGTTGGTACATCACATAAAGGCAAAGAGAAAGTGGTTGAGCCCTTGGTATGCCTGATATTTTTACAGGGCATTCTATTGTTGATGGAGATCCTAGTGGCTCGGAGATGAGCCTTGATGAGGATCTTAGGATTCCAACAGTGAGGACACCTGGTGTGAAGAAGGCTATGAAAGTCATGAATGCAAAGTTACGAAGATCTGGAAGAGTCAAAAGCCCTGTGCACAGGTTGACTTATGATGGTTATGTGGCACATCATTATGTTTATATGGCAAAAGTTGTGCACGTTGTAGAACCCACATGTTTTGATGAGGCTATTGGAAATGTGTGTTGGGAGAAAGCTATGAATGAGGAGATGGATGCATTGTATGGAAATGAGACTTGGGATTTGGTGTCATCGCTTGAAGGCAAGAAAGTTATTGGCATTAAGTGGGTGTATAAGGTGAAACATAACAGTGAAGGTAGCATAAGTAGGTACAAGGCTAGATTGGTAGCCAAAGGATATGTACAGACACATGGGACTGATATGAGGAGACATTTGCCCCAGTTACAAATATGGCAACCATGAGAGTTGTGATTGTGGGTGGCTACAGCTAAAGGTTGGTTTTTACTTCTTCAGATCGATGTAAAAAAATGTGTTCTTGCATGGTGACTTGCAAGAAGAGGTGTATATGGATTAGCCACCAGGTTTTGAGAATACAGGTCAACCAGAGTATGTATGTAAGCTTCGTAAGGCCTTGTATGGGATGAGGTAAGCTCCACGACATGGCATGACAACATTGTTGAGTATCTTGTCACTATTAGTTTTCATATGGCAGATGCACATCACTCTTTGTATGTGTGCAAGAGTTATAAGGGTATTGTGATTATCATCATTTATGTAGATCATCTTATGCGATGCAAACTTCAGTATTTGAGGGCCACTATTGATTATGTATTATTTTATGCAGCAGGTGTACCATTGGAGCTATATGAGTACACAGATGTATTATTTTATGCAGCAGGTGTACCATTGGAGCTATATGAGTACACAGATGTAGATTGGCAGTTAGCGTCTCAAACATGAGATTTACTAGTGGATTTATGTTTTCATTAGGGAGTGCTGCTATGACATGGAGCAGCAAGAATCAGCCCACAGTTGCCTTGTCGAGTACAAAGGAGCTGTGGTGTGGTAGCATGTGAGGTAGCTTGGTTATGCAAGCTACTTGGCTGATTTGGGGTTGCATGTGGAGAGAAAGGTTGTCATATATTGTGATAATCTTAGGAGTATGTAGTTGGCCCCAAGAACCTAATTTTCCATGAGTATGTAGTTGGCCCCAAGAACCTAATTTTCCATGAGTGGACAAAACATATTGAGGTACATTACCACTTCATTAGGGAGAGAGTCTTGGCAGGCGACATCAACTTGGCCTACGTCAGCACGCACAGGATCAGGTCGCGCTGACATCTTCACGAAGGCCTTGGGAGTTGAGAAGCTCTGCAGATTTTGAGATATGCTTGGAGTTCATGAGCTAGAGTTGAGCTTGAGGGGGAGTGTTGAGATGTCAAGCTCAACATGAGCTGACACTCACGAGGCGCCTGCATGACCGTTCACATTTACATCACTGGTGGGTTTGGTAGCTAGCACCGATATATCTTCGCCAGAGATTCTACAACTTGACTACACCAACTAGTCCACATCTACCCACTCCTCTTAGCGTGTTCACATTATGGGCCGCTTATATATAGTCTATTATGTGTGTTAGTCACTTTATCTTCTTTGTAGACCTCTTTTGTTGTGTGAAGAAGAAGAAGAATTTTCTCACCTTGTGTGTTCTCTTCTAGGGTTTGCGTGAGTGTGTGTGTTCTTGCAAGATTTCAAGCTTTCTTCTCCCCTACATATTTTCACTCAAGGCATTCAAACCTCACTAGAATCCATCACTATGGCCAGATAAGCCATGGAACCAAGCTTGGACATTGGGCAAAACTATAAACTCGGGCAAAAATGTAAACTCAGAAAAAAATGTAAACTGGGCAACAATGTAAATCGGGACAAAAATGTAAACTCATCTAACTGACTTAATTCTGATTGAGCTGACACTCCTAGACCCTCAAGATATTCAAACCCCACTAGAATTCATCACTATGGATACTCAATTGACACAACAACTGACTCTGGATCACTCATCTTACCACCCACTAACTCCTATAAATTGCTGACTCCTGATTTTTAATAGTTGACAGACCTGATACAAAAACACTTCCCTCAAACCCAAATAAGCCAATCCAAGCCTTTTTAACCTTTAGTTGACTTCATCTCATGCTTAGCTGAAACTGACTCTGTACTCTCTCATCAGACAGATGCTGTACTGACTCAGTTCTGACTCAGCTAACACTCCTAGACCCTTAAGACATTCAAACCTCATTAGAATCCATCACTATGGACACTCAACTAACACATTTGCTAACACACAGTTGATTCTGGATCACTCATTAGACCATTAACTCATCTGAGTGTTACTTGAGTAGTTAGCATGGACAAGAATGTAGGTCCGAGGAAGATTTAGATGATTATTGCTAGAGGGAATTAATTTTGAAAGCATTTACAGATGAAGATATAAAGGTGGGAGAACACATGTCTGAGAAAGAGTTTTCTGAGATGGCATAAGAACTTTAAGGATTGTTGAAGATTAGCAAATAAGTGATTCCTAGTACTTTAAGGATTGTTGAAGCTTAGCAAGTAAGTTATTCCTAGTACTTTTATGTATTGTAGTTGGAAATTTTAAAACACGATGTTATGGATATATTTGTTGTGTAGGCTAAAGCAAATGGTCATGCAGAGTTGAAAGACTAATCGACCACCACAAGGTGAAGGGAAAGAAGAAATCTTGGAACTCAAGAGAAAAAGTCAATTTGTATTCTTTCGGGCAGCCGTTTCCCCTTACAAGCTCAAAATTCAGATGAGAGATGTTTTATATTTAAGATGTCAACAACATGACCAGGCTTAGGGGTGGACATTGTGGATCAAATGGATGCTGACGTTGATGGTGACTTGCAACACTCTTAGATTTGCTTTGATAACATTTATAGAATTGAGGGATGGCATACAATGGCCGCACATGTATATGATCCCTTGTGAGTAGTTTCATTTTTTGCACTCTTCGTTGCTGATCAATGATTTCCTTACACAGTTCTCTCATATTTTAATTTTGTTTACAGTGTCCAAATAGTTCCCTTGCACATCTCTCATATTTTAATTTTATTTTTAGTATCCAACAATTGTCACATGTGAGTTCAAGGAAGAAGATGAAGAGGCACATGTCTTATTCTGGGAGAGTCTAAATTTAGTTATGATTGAGCAACAAGGGAAGCTAGCAAGTTTTTGTGGATTGAGGGAGGAGCCAATTGGAATGCTATTCGTAGGGTTTACAACAATGGCAAAAAGATGGTTGGAAAAGAACGCTCATGCCTTTTTCATTGGAGAGATAGCCTTAATGTTCATACCAATAAATATATTTTCTCGCAGTATAGAGAGGTGCACATTGTAATGTGTGAAAAGTGGAGGACATGTAAGACAAAAGATGATGCTCTTGTGCAATTCAAAAAAATTTGTGCTTGGTGGGCATGTAAAACTATAGATAAGAGCATTGCAAAACTTGTTTTTGAACCTTCTATGCTGCTTTCCTGTTCCATATAATGATTTACACACACTTTCATTGCATCAGATGATCTAACACGTGACATAGCAACGTACAACTATCCATGTGTGAATACTTGTGTGGCCAAGTCCCGATACACTCAATGTTTGTCCTCGGGACTTATTTATTGACATACTAAAGGCTAACCTTACAGGAAATTATCTCCTTCTCATGTCAAAAGGCAATTGCAACATAGTAGGTATAAATGTTATCCTAGGAATAAAGACCATGTATCCAATGTTTGTACCTGTAATGATTTTTGCTTCTGTCACCTTTGAGTGAAATTGCTTGCATATCAATCTGGTACCATTACAAAGTCCCCGCTGAGGATCCAAATTACGGAGCAACATGATAGGAGCATTAATCTTTAGAATCAAGCGATGAGGAGGGTAACCACTACCTAAGTTCAAACTATTCAATTACTCAATTGGGTACAATATTGCATCATTCTCGAAAGAAGCAACCGAATCAGCACTAAGGTATTCTCTTTTAAGACCGGGCAATGCAATCAAGGCTAGTTCATTAACCTCATCAACCTCTAGATTTCGTGGTGCAAGTATAGCACGGTCTTTAAAGAAGCATCCATATTCCTCCACCCTCTCAAGATCTTTGTATACCCATTCTACCAAACTTAAAATGGAGTTCCCATGGATCAACATTTGTGGTGGTATTACAACTCTGCCTTCATTGTTTGGATAGCCTATAGAGCCACTTCCAATTTGTAATGTCCATTTGACAAATTTTTGTTCTGTACAATCATAAGCACTCTGTCTAACCCGCATGTTTTTGGTGAGCTTTAGAACATTCACATATCTCCAAATATGTGATCGGCATAACGTTGCATCAACAATATCCTCACGCGATCCCTTTGGCACAACTGGTAAGATTTTTTTGAAGTCACCACCAAAGAGCATAACTTTCCCACCAAACATTGTATCACTCTGCATAATGTATTTCAATGTCCTGTCTAGTGCTTCATATGCATACTGATGCATCATTGGAGCCTCATCCCAAATAATTAACCTTACAAGCTTCAACACCTCCACTAATGGGCTGTTAGCTTTAATTCCACATGTGCTAGAAGCATTGAGTACCAATGGAATTTTAAAACGTGAGTGCACTGTACGACCATTTGAAACTAACAATGCAACTATTCCAGATGATGCACATGCCAATGCAACTTGATTCTCTCCATGCTATCGTGGATAGCAAGGCATTATAAAGATAGGTTTTGCTTGATCCACCTGGTCCTTCAAGGAAAACACCACCACTCTGGTTCAAAGAAACAACCTCAAGGATAGTGTCAAATGCTCTTGATTAACAACTATTTAGACTCCGTTCCATGGAAACGGACAAATCAGCCTGCTGAACAGAATCAAACATCATCTCTTCCATCATCAAACCATTGTTGACACTAGCAACACTTGATCTATTGGAAACAGGCAACCCTTCAAAATCATGCAACCGTTTTCTATACTATTGTAAGAGGTCTTGCATTTGCAACAAAGCTTGATTCTTTGCTATAGAATGACAAACACCAACATCTATACACTCTCTCTTGCCTGCAAGGAATGGAAAAAATCATCTGAAAGCTCGGTGGAGAATTTATTCCAAAGGTGTCCAGGGGATATAGGCTCACAAAAAACCATTATAATGATGACAAACAATTGACGCAACTGGAATCCTGCTTTCTGAAATGCATCTTCTTGGAGACACATATACCACTCCTCATCGCTCTCTAGCATTCCTCTGGCTTCACATGCAGCCTTAAAAATAGGGATACAAATGTCCATTCATTGTTTGTAAATCCTCAAAAGATTTATAACCTCTGCACACAGTAAGTAACATGCGTAAGTAATATTGCTCACCTGTACTCGAAGTAACATTATACATACATCCGATCACATTTTCCCTTTTCCTTTTAGTCCATGAGTGCAAAGCTGAATTCCACACCCACTTGCAAGGGAAATCAACATATAGCACGCTACTTGCATCCGTATACCATTGATTAGCTTTGAATCATTCAGTCAGTCAAAGATGTTCTTTGGTTTTTGTCACAACTAATCACATCACGCAAATCATCCTGATCATTCAATATCACATTGTTGTGCATTGGGAGATGGACATGCAACCTTTGTATATCAGGCTTTTCATCATGCAAATCATATTGGTATATGCGCAAGCATGCCTCTGACGTGAACACATACCATGCATCCAAATATTGACTAACCTCATCTCAATAACCTCGTGTGAGTCTTGCAACTCTATAGTAGCTCTATCATGTCCTTTGTATACATACTTATACAAATACTTTACGGCAGTAATAGTAGAGCATACTTCAATGTTAATATGGGCTTTATACCTCATAGACAGAAAAGGGTTATATGGAACAACCCATTGACTATTCACCCTTTGATCCTTTACCTGTATGAAACTACCATCGTCTCTTGGCATGTAAGTTGGATATCCATTGTCATCAACACTAGTTGTCTCGAAAAAATTTCGAGGGTACCGATGTTTGCACCTCCCGTTAACCATGCAAGGAGAGCTCATATTTAGTTCCCCACATAGTCCATGGATATTACAATGACTAATTATGGTGTGCAACCCAAGAAACATCACCTTATTCAGGAAGTTCAGCACATACCAACATATCATATAGTGTGCAATCTCAACCGGTTTACTTCCACTTTCTAATACCAATAATATATGTGCATGTGGCAGGATTTTTTTAAAAAAAAAAAATTCAATAACAGAAACAAATCCCAACAGCTTTCCAAATATTTCTTTTTTCACCAATAAGTGCATCATGTCCTTATGTTTCTCGTAAAAGACCCATGTTTTCAAGTCGGGCAACCTGACTAGGTAGTAAGGCATTGGTTACTTCATCATACTTAGGATTGCAAGTGAAGCTAATAAACAGGTCAGGTTTACCCATCTTCCTAACAATTGTTGCCATTGAATCTTTGTACAATTGATGCATATCTCTAGGCCCCCTGGTATATGAAGATGGTAGAACTACCCTACGTCTAGTAATGCCTCCAGAGACTCTATTGACCCGATCACTTGAATTAACCATATCTGCAAGTCCTTGGTATACTTCAGCACACAATGCTTTCTGATTATTTTGTATCCATGCTAATCTAGATTCTTCCATGCTACTATATGCATCAACAATGTACTATTACAATAGTCGACCACTGTGCAAAAAGCACGCATTTGTATCTTCCCTTATTTGTAGTCTATATGCATAATATTGCCGTTGAGTTATGGTCTTTGTCTCCTCATTTGAACCTTGTCTATTCCTACCATTGAGTGGAATTCCAACATGCCAACCATCCTCTCCTCGAGGAAATAGAAGAACATATAATAGAGGCATATATAAACGGTGTAGGTTAGATATTTTTTTTATAGCACCTGTGCGTGACACTATTTGAATATCTCTATGCCCCACATGTAAATCATCCCCTTGACCTGGCATGATAGCTGCTACCTCACTTCCTATAGGAACCAAGTATTGCCTTGAAGTTGATCGCGCTTCAATGATGACCATTCTCAAATCTGCATGTGGACTTGACTGCAACATTTCTCTCATTGTGCGAAGAGCACATGCATGAGGATTATATCCATACATCATTTTTTGCAACCTCTCAAGTACATTATGATTTAAATAAGGCATCTCATGAAGTCTATTTTTTAATTCATGCTCTGTATCATACACATATAGTTGGCAAATCGAGGAGCCGTATCTTGTGTTTCATCAGGTATTATAGAACCAACACGATGATAGGTAGTACCATGGATTCAAAAATTAAATACTCCTCCCCCCTAGTGAACTGATTATCCAAGTAGGCACCAAGTGAAACAAATGCCAAGGAATTATTGTAAGAGTGGATATTCTTTATGTATTCCTTACTTGTATTATCATTACCAAGAAACAACTTAGCCAATGCAGGAGGTGGGTTTTCCAAAGGTAGCAAAGAGATATTCCCACTTCCACAACAGTTTTTGCCTACATGTTGTCTTAGCTTTCTTGATGCCTCACATTTCCAAATTAGTGCATTACAAAAATGGCACTTATAAGTAAGGGCTCCTAATAATGAGTGAAGAGTGCAATCTCCCGAATACACCACCATAGTTGTTGGGTGCTTAACATTATGATGAGGAAATAAAAACTCATGCCTTATAGAGTGACATTCAGATTTAATATCTTTCACATAACCAATGACACAACAAATAGAATGGAAATTATCATCCACAGGAGGCTCATTTAAATCAAATGAAAAAGAGCCTCGTTCAATATCTCTCTATGGCTATGCATTTTGACATTCATTGATAGGTTCTTGAAGTACCATAGCATTGGCAATTGCTCTGTTTCTTGTGAGTAAGTGGATTCCACCATGGATTCCTCTATATTCCTCTTCATTTTCAACCCTTCCAAATGTTCCAACTTCATTTTCATTAGTGTAATCCATTAAATTAGCAACATTTTATTTTCGAATGCAAGCCCTTGTCCTTGAACGGTTACGGGGCAAGACACATGTGTTGCATCCAAAACTCAAAGTCGACGAACTTGGTTTAAACTCAAGTATAAATAGCTCCTAACCATCTTCAAATCTCCAACTTGGTTTAAACTCAAGTATAAATAGCTCCTAACCATCTTCAAATCTCCTTCAAAACACAAAATAAGGAATACTAACTTCCTTTTTTAACATTCTTAACTTCAAACACCAACATAATATTCTACTTCAACAGCCATTATCACACATGTGACGCTGCTCCAAATAGACTCAACTCAATAAGAATGTAATTCCTAGAGAAGTTTTTAATACATACATGAGTATAAAATATACAAACCATTTCCTACATGAATAATCCATCTCTTACAAAGATAAAGGGTAATAACATATACAATCATCAGAGAGATAGATAGATACATAGAGAGAGAGAGAGAGAGAGAGAGAGAGAGAGAGAGAGAGAGAGAGAGAGAGAGAGAGAGAGAGAGAGAGAGAGAGAGAGAGAGAGAGAGAGAGGAAATAGAAGTTGAGACATAATAAAAAACTGCGAGAGAACAAAATAAGAGAGAAATATTGAATTTGAGAAAATGGAAAATTCATACATATAGCCAAAAGAGAGAGCCAAATCTGAAAGTTGTAATACAATTTGTGCCTTGAGAAAAAACATCATTACTCTCACAAAAACCCTAGGCAGCTACCCGGGCTTCTAACATACGACTCATCTTTTTCATATAATAGCATTGAGTTGATTTAACAGATATCTTAAGACTCAGTACCTCCAAGCCTAAAGTGTGTACTTGCTCTTTTAGAGAATCCACTTGTTCTTTACATTTCCCATTACATCCGCCTTGACGTTCCCCAATTTCAACATGCATATTCTCCATGAAAGAAATCATGTCTAGTTGGTTAGCCTCTATCTGACCATTACTGTCAAAGATGCGGTGGAGATGATGAGACAACTCGTCTCTTAGCGTATCTCCCCTTTGGCTGCCACTTCCATGGATCTCATCCCAAAGAGCTTCTAAGTACTCCTTGCAAAAGCAAGTCTGCTCGCATATGTCTGTAATATTTTATAGACGTTTAGAGTTTGGTTGTCTAGATGGAGACCTTGACCTAGCAAGGTGTTTTGTAGCTCGAACATTCATCAACTCCGATGGAGTAGACAAAGCTACTTCTTCATGGGAAGAGTCCTTCGCATAGCCAGTACATCTCTTGAGTGGTTGTTATCATTCTTTGAATCTCCATTTGCTGAAATTCAAAATTAATATCTTAAGGCTCTACGAATATCTCTTCATATCTTTGCCAACATATAACCAACCCTAGAAACCTACCTATACACATGTAGATTCCTCCTAGAAAACTATCATAGAGATACATATAAGTGTCTCTCTATATTTTATGTACTAGCAAAATCATAAAATTTTTAAACTATTTAAAGAATGTTTCTGAAGTTAAAAGAACTATTCTCTAGGCTACTATAGTTTTTAAATTCTCTAAGACCCATTATACTCTCTCTAGAGCTCTCTCTACAACCTCAAAGGCAATAGTCTAATAAATGGAATGTTTCTAGCTTATGTAGCCAAGCAACCCAATATTGTAAATTGTTTAAACATGGTAACACACTCAATGAGATTGAAAGAGAAATAGAGAATGTTTTAATGTGCTCTCTCTCTCTCTCTCTCTCTCTCTCTCTCTCTCTCTCTAGCCAACCATACAATAAACACACAAATAGATAAACACAAAAAGGCCAACAAAGAAACCAACCTCAAGTTGAACAGAGAATTGGATTTGAAATCACCAGCTTTGATGCATCGTCCTTGTGCTTCCTTCTACACAATCACACGGGGAAACCAAAAAAATAATAAACTTATGATCTCTCTATTTTTCTAATCCAAATATACAATAAAACGTAAGAGTAACTATTTGTGTATTACATGATTATATGAGAGAAAGAGAGAGAGAAAGATAAACAAATAGAGAGGGAGAGAGATAGAGAGAGAGAAAGCGACATCCATCAATAATCTAAAAGCTTATTACATTATCTTTACCAACTTCCTTAATGGAATGCACTTCAAAATTTCACTAAAAATGAAATGCTTTTCCTCGGACCTCCTACATATACTACCCACAATGTAAAAGCCATCTAGTAATCCCAATGCCTCTTTGATTAAGAGGAGCTTGAGATTGTCATCTAGCCTATAAGGGTCGAAGACTATATAAAGAGGAGCTTGAGATTGTCATCTAGCCTATAAGGGTCGAAGACTATATAAATATATCGAGGATTAACATCATCCCACCCATCAAATCCAAGGACTTCCCATTTTGGGCTAGGCTAGCATCCAAAAAAGCCCAATTGTGGCATCTCCTCAAAGAAG